>NC_056748.1:469294034-469311534 GCF_019279795.1 Protopterus annectens
TCAGTGTGGTGCAATCTTGGAGTTGGTATATTTAAGTAGTGGGGTGGGTTGTTGTATGTTGTTTTTTATTTTTTATTTTTATGTAGTCGAAGTTCCATAACTTCGAACATAATTGTTCGACCATTAGGTGTTCAGAGTTATGGAACTTCGATTATGTAATATAGATCCATCTCACTAGGCTAAAGATCCAAGCTGGTGCTTATACTGTTAGAAACAATTTGTCCAGGGCATCTGGAAACTTCCCCTACTCATTTGATGAGCGAGGGGATCTTTTGCATCTTTGCACTTCCTGCTTCCATTCTGGGTGTATTGGTGGCCTGGAGAAGCATAGGGAATGTTATGGCAGAAACCTCAAGCTGTAGTGGCAGTGAATTGATTGAAAGCAACTCTCAGAGAAAGGTAGCTATGCCCCTCCACAATGTAGGTGACATGGGGAAGGTTCTTGTTGCAGAAGAAAAGATGGTCGAGTCTTCTCTTAAAATAAATGGAGATCATACAGAGGAGGTATTGCAGCATGAGAATAATGAAGGTAAGGCAGAAACATTTATTCAAGGAGGAAATCACTGCCAGCAAGCAATGTGTTATTACAACTCTCCAATATGGAGGAATGGTGGATGAGTTACTAATGGATCTTCATCTTGAAAGCGAACCAGAGAGTGGCAAAGACATGTCATGGGACATAATGAGCAGAATACAGGAAGAAAGGACAGGCAGTACAGTGATGAAAGAGAGAATGTATGCTGTTATGGTAAAGGGAAGGTGAAAGAAAGATGTAGAAGAATGGAATACAGAGGTAAGAAGGTAAATGAGCTTCACCATAAGAATCTGCAACAAAAAAGGGACTCTAGAGATATGAGGTAGGGAAAATCTTACTCTTCTTTTGGGGACAAAGACTGGTTATGTAAGAGCATTTATTCATATAAATAAAGCTTTTGTGACATTATTTTTGAAAATACAAATACTATGGTAAAATTCATAGAAGAATATGAGAAACGAAAAGACTGCAGCCCATGCAATACTTATGTAATTAATTTACCAGAGAACCTAAAAAGAAAGTTCACATTCAGTTCTGGACTGAAGATGAAAAAGAGACTCTAAAAATCCATTTATGCAAAATTTTTAAAGATGTGATGGACATTACAAAAATATATGACAGAGGTTTATGCACTGGGGAATGGGATTTTAATGTTGTTTTAAAATGGAAACAATGAAGTTGGACATATTCCAAGCACCATAAAAGTTGATGGAGACAAGGGTAGTTTTAAATAGTGGGGTCAACCTAAGACTTTTTTTTGTGGTAAATCAGACCATTTAATCAGTAATTGTACAAAAAGAACATGTTATATTTGTAGAGAATCAGGGCATGATGCAAAGAAATGTTTTTTGAAATGTTATAAATGTAATAAAACAGGACATCTGTGGATGGACTATAAGGAGAGTAATGATGAAAGGGATGGGGAAACAACTAATAGTCAAGATGAGCAAGAAGTAACACTGAAGTACGTAGTCCAATAAAATAATAAAATGGTTAGAAATGTAAAATTGAGGGCAGTAAACATAAAGGATGAAAAAAGTGAAAAAATAAATAAGGTAAAAAATGTAGAGGAAGGATCAGAAATCAATGAAGAAGAAGATGTTTGTTCAAATATAGTTAAAGAGAAGAAGAACTCAACCGGCAAGAGGATAAGAGAGAGGAAAAGAGAATGTATAGAAGTAAATATGAAGGAACAAAAGAAAGATAAAGTATAAATTATATTAGTGAACTTTATTATAAGAACACTTAAGAAGAAGAAACAGGAAAATTGTAGAGTAGTATCCATAAATGTAAAGAGTTTAAAAAGTTTAGAAGGATAGGTATTACAGAATAGGTTCATAGGTTGGTACTGGGCCATCTGCCCGAAGGCATATATTAGCCCAGCCACGTTGTGCGGTATTCACCGCCCCTTAGTAGTTCCCTAGACCCTTGTACTAGCAGCTAGTACCCTTGGCCCCTATCTAGTAGTGCTATTGGTGTGATCCCCGGTGTAAACTTTCTTTTACCCATCCACTCATCAAGGTTCCTCTTGAAGAGTGATAGTGAGGGGCTCTGTCTTATGTAGATCGGTACCCTGTTCCATAGTAAGGAAAGTCTCTGCGAAGGGAATCTATCCCTCCAGCATGTTCTATTAATTGTTGTGTTGAGGTTTATATCCCTAGAGCGTGTAGCTCAAGTAGATTTGGTTTTGCTAAGATGGAGCATGTTCAACAAATCTTGGTGTGCAAGTCTTGACACGGAAATAATAGTGTTTGAAGATATAAGATTTTTGACTAATGAAGAAAGGGGGAATAAGATAGTTTGGAATTTTTTAAAGGAGATGTTCAAGAATAGGAATTTTATGTATAAAAATAGTTAAAATATTAGATATGACCCTGTCATAATGGGGATGATTACAGTAAATGACATAAGATGGAAAGAACAGGTGTACAGGATAACTGCTGTTTATGCATACACTACAACTAAAGAAAGAAAGCATATGTTTGTTACAATAAATATGATTATTATAGTTGTAGGAGACTTTAACTGTGATTTAAGAAAGAAAAAGAAGACAGGCAATGATGTAAAAAAGATGTTACAGATTGGTGTGGCAAATTAAATATCTGGAAAACAAATAGCTGGACATACAGAAGAGGACAGCATAAAGCAGATATAGATTTTTTTGATTTTCATGAGTATAAAAATTGTTAAAGAAGGAGTGATAGAAACTGTTTTTCAGATCATTTAGATATCTGGAGAGAGAGATAAAATAAAAATAAGTATATATAAGGATAGGAAAAGGAATAGAAAGATTAAATGAAAATAAATTGGATGAAATGGACAAGTCTGTAGTAATGGAGTTTTGGAAATATATTAGTATGAGGGATTTTTACAGAGTCTGGTCAGCCTGGTGGATAATGTATAAAGGAAAAAGTAAGTGGTGTCATATGGAATATCAAAAAATAGCAGGAGAGAAATGGAAATAATACATACAAATATAAGTGAGGAGGCATTTAAAATTTTGGAAAGGAATGATGGGGAATATTTTGTTAAAGAAAAGGAAATATATTATCTAAATCAAAAAATTAAGTGTTTATTGTACAGAGATATTTTCTTCAAGGTAAGAAGGAGGAAGTTGCCCCTTATTTAAGTAAGCTTTGTAAAGTGGATAATTATATAATGAGAGAAATGAAAGATGAAAAAGGTGTAATACAGGACAGGCAAGAGAAAATTATGGGGATAGAAGTGGACTATGTAAAAAATATGTTTAATAATACAACATTGAATGAAAAGAAGATACAGAAGGTGAAGAAGTTTTCAGAACAGGATAATAGAGATTTGGACAAGGAATTAGGTTTAGAAAAAAATGGATAGAATATTATCATAGTTTAATGTAGACTCAGCAGAGAGGCCTGACAGAACGGAATATTAAATATACAAAAATATGCCAGAATGGCAAAACCGCGGTGGTGGTGCTTCAGTAGCGTTGTCGCCTCACAGTAAGACGCTGTCCGGTTTGATTCTCAGCTAGAGCGTCTTCTGCATGGAGACATGCGTGAATGGGCGTACCTTCATTGAAGGTTGTGTGTCAGGCCTGGCAAGTCGGTATGTAAAAATCAACTGCCAATCATTAGAGGACCGGAGTTCCACTGTGGCGACCCCTAACTGGGAAAAGCCGAAAGACATGTCAGAATGGCAAAAAATGTTTCCTAAATGTGTTAAATGAATGGGTAAATGAAGGTTTCAAATACAGAAAATTATGATCTGATGTTGTTAATCTTCATTCGTTCATGACTGATGGCTCTCGGTTCTGTCCACGGAACCGACTTGGCTGATACAACAAACTTGCATCAGCCAAAAACCTCTCAAGCCAAGTCTTACCCACAGTGCCCCTCTCTTCATCTCTTCAGATCTCATTTGTTGCATAGTTTATCAAGATGTGTCAAGCCAGCTGCCCAGATAATAGCTATATTTTTCTATTTTCTTCAATAATTTTTTTTGTCTATCTCTCAAATCTTTTTCATGTAGTAGTCGTTGATAGTCACTTACCCTTTTATATCTCCAATAGTTGTTTTTCTCCTTTTTTCTTACCAATTTGGTATTTCTTCTTACTATTGGTGGTACAGCCCCTCCATTACACCTGTGTTAAATATTATACCATCACTTTTTCTTCTTTATTTACTTTCAAAAAAAAAAAAGTTAAAAATAGAAGAGAGGAAATTTTTGTCTTCCTCCCTTGACTGTGTGTTTCTATATTTCTCCTTATTCTACAGCTTTATCTTGACTGATCTGTGCTGTTGTGTTTTGTTTTATAATTGGATTGAGCTAATGTCAGATAAGGGCATTACATTTTAAGCAGTGTGATAAATGTGGCAGAAAGCTGCCCAATTCTGATAGGTATCTTTTTTGTGTCTATTGTCTGGGAGTTTACCATCTCCAGATTCAGCCTCCTTGTGAACTATGTAAAGGATTAAGCTCTCATACATTAGCAGACCATAAAAAATGTTATATTAAAAGGACTGCTAAAAACTCCTTTCCTGGAGGCAATATCTGAGGTGGAGTTTTCAACACCTTCAAAGAGACATAAAAAAAGAGAAGTCATTCGGTTCCAACTTCTCCCAGTTTTCAGGAACCGAAGCCTTCCAAGACATCTACTGAACCTAAGACTAAACACTCCTAACTGTCAGTACCGTAACTCTCAGCACCAGAGCCTAAAACTCCTTCTGTGATGCTGACAACAACCTCTTTTACGGAACCGACAACCTTGACTTCTACCATGGTGCTGACTATTTCCTCGGTACCAGACACCTTTTTGGCACCAAAAATAGTGTCTCCCTCTAAACTGGTCACTCCCTCCCCATCACAATATTTAGGTCCTTTGACCTCAGTGCCAAAAGGTGAAGTTGTAACCAGGAAAGATACTCCCCGTCCATTGTTTCCTTCTTTGGACAACAACTCAGCCCATTCCTTGAATGGCCAGAGTCACCTTCGGGGTTATCCACCCATTCAACCAGGAGTTTTTCAGAGCTAGGCATAGTGAAGATAGTTGATCAGCTCTTCACAGCCAGAGGAAACCCAATCCCATCCAGTGCTTCCATCCCACCCAGAGCCGGGGGGTTTTCTCCATAGACTCCATCATACGTTCCTCCTTCAACCTTACCACAGGCTTTGGAGTCCTCTGTACCTACACTGATCCCAGTGCCAACTCCTTCAGTTCCTATGGTATACATTTCCATAGCTCCAGAGCCTGCCATGTGGAGCACCGCAATCCCTAGTTCAGCACTGATTTCTTTATGACGCCATCTATGGTTCCAGTTGTTTCGACAGCCTTAAGTCCACTTGTGGCTCCAACCCTGGAGGCAGGCTCGGCAGAGTGGGGTGTAACCCCGGTTCTGAGGTTGTCCTTTTTGGTTCTGGGCTGCCATCCCTCTTTGGGTGGGCCTGCCTTCCAGGTTATGGAAAGGGGCCTCACTTCTGCAGTTATCCAGTTGGCACCGGATCATGATACACACATTTCTTCTGGTATGCAGCTGACACAGCCCACTATAATGGGATATCTGGCATGGGAGCAGCAAGACACCCTACTATAGGGTGCTCACTCTGCGGAGTCCTTTTCAGGTGGTCCCCCTGAAGAGCCACCCCACAAAATAATGTGCAAGAGGAAGCACATCAATTCCCCTGAGGAATCCCTCACTGAGGATACAGATTAAGATGAGGGAGAAGGGTCCCCATGGTCACCCCCTGAAGATATCTCCTTTGGAGACATACTGGAGATTCTGAAACAGAGAGGTGACTGGAAACCCATCAATCCTTCTACTGAGAATCTATATTTTTGCAGGCTTTCTATGCTCGACCCTCTACTTCCTGGGTGACCCCGCCTGTGGATGAACTAGTCAAGCTTATCATGCATAGTGCTTGGAAGGCCCCTGACACCATTGAGCCAATTCCCTGGAGGCCTGATAAAATTCTGTCTCCACCACAGGATCACCCACATTGGTCCAAAGGCTTGGCAGTAGATTCTATGGTGGTGGCAGTGGCCACTATTTATTTTTTTATTTTATTTAACATTTGTTTACCGGGAAAGTCTGACTTGGAACTAAGCCAATTTTCAGCAGAGTCCCAAGGAGAAATGCTGCAGATGCATGTCTTTGTGATGTGTGAGGAAACTGGAGTACCTGGACGAAACCCACACAAATGCAGGGAGGACATGGAGAACCTCTTGCTGTGAGGTGACAGTGCTACCACTGCACCACTGCACCGGCACTAGAAAAGAACTTGCTGAAGAAAGTTCAACTGTCCATCCTCCGAACAGTAAGTCCTGGATGATTGACAGACTAGGGAAGCAGGTTTACATTTCAGCAACCTTCGATATCCGGTCATTGATTTGTCTAGCACATTTTACTCGTCTTCAGAGGGACCTGATTATAGACCTTTTGGGAACCTTGGCAGGAGCATTGTCTGATAAGGTATGTGATAAAGTTGTCTCTCAGCTTGCCACCCTAGAGTACATTTCTAACTCCTCCATGTGATTGATCTCCCATACAACTGAGGGGACAACCAGAGCAGCAGGTTCAGATGTTGTCATGAGTCGTCATGCCTAGATGCACTTATGTGACTTTCTGGACCCTTTCAAGTCTTCCTTCAACAATGGTCCTGTTGATGAGTCTTCCTTGTATGGCCCAAAAGTTCAAGACACCTTAGCCAGGTGTGAGAAAGATGGAAAGATCCTGTCTGCCCTGGCTGTATGCTTTTCCACCCCTCAGCAATCCTATACCAGGAATCAGAGAGGCGGGAAGATGTGGTTCAAAAAAATCCCACAGGCTTTTTTGTGATACACTTGGTGAGTTCTCCTCCCAGGGCAGAGGTGCAAACTCTTCAGGAAGATGCCCCTCCCATGGCAGAGGGGGCCCGTGAAACCAAGGCTCCAGGGATTCCTTCTCTGTGCAGCCCTATCAGCGCTCCTGAAGAGCCGCCTGATTGCTTACCTCTGGAAGCAGTTGAGGGAAGATTCTCTCTGCACCCCTTCGCCTGGCAATCAATAACTTCAGATTCCTGGGTGCAGACGATAATGACCAGACATTACCATATTCCCTTTGACTTTTATCCAAAGCCACTAAGGTGAATCCCCAATTTTTCACCAAATCAGAGGGATGCAGCAGCACAAGAGCTTCTAAAACTGCTGGAAAAAAAGTCATCCAAACAGTCCCAACAGACCAAATAGAATCTGGACTCTACTCTATATTCTTTTAGTGCCAAAAAAGATGGGACTGGTGGCCAATTTTGGATCTCAGCATCTTGAACAAGTTCCTCAAACAAAATTCCAGATAGTCACGGTTCAGTCTATCCTTCCATTCCTGGAAAAAGGTGGTTGGATGTGCTCCATAGACCTTCAGGATGCATATTACCACATAAAAATGGACAAATGATTCAGAAGGTATCTCTGCTTCTGGCTGGGAGCCAATCGCTATCAATTTCGTGTATTGCCTTTTGGTCTCACCACAGCCCCCAGGGTGTTCACCAAATGCATGGCAGTAGTAACAGCTCACTTGAGACTGCAAGGATTCTGAGTGTTTCCATATTTAGATGATTGGCTCCTTACTGCCCCAGCCAAGAGTCTACTGCTTCAAGCCATACACTGCACTTTAAAAGCAGCAAACATGGTAGGCATCTCTATAAACAAGGAAAAGTCAAAGCTAGTACCGGTTCAAAGCTTAGAATTAATTGGGGCGATGTTCGACAAAAAAGCCTGCCTAGTTGTTCTACCTCATCACAGGGTTACAAAGGTTGAGATCTCAACTACAAGCAATGCCCTCTCGAGACCTAGTTCCAGCTCAATTGGTCTTACAACTTCTGGATTTGATGGCAGCAATGACCACTCTGGTCCCACTGGTGGGATTCCATATGAGGTTGCTTTGATGGCTCCTGGCCTCTCAGTGGCCTATAATGACACACCCAATGTCTTACCCATTTCACATAAACCATTGCAAACAAGATCTGAGTTGGTGGATGAAGCCAGAAGATGAGTTATGGAGTCGCACCCCCCCCCCCAACCCGAAGCTATAGTGATCACGGATGCCTCCCTGATAGAGAGGGGGAGCATTTTCAGGGAAGAGCTATCCAAGGCACTTGGTCCCCCTTAGAGCCAATCTGCTTATCAGTATCCTAGAACTGAGGGTGGTGCTTCTAGTTTTGCAAGCATTCCAAACAATTCTTCCTTCAGGGACAATTGCTATCCAGACAGACAATATGTCAGTGGTCTGGCACATCAACAAGCAAGGAGGAACCAGATCATACCCATTATGTTAGAAAGCCTTGACCATGTGGCAATGAGTGATGACTTCCAACTGCTTTCTGATAGCAATGCATATTCCCAGGAATTCCAGTGTGATTCTGGACAAACTGAGTAGAAACTTTCTGATTCCTCACAAGTGGTCTCTCAATCCTGTTATAACTATGCAAATCTTTCGTTGTTGGGGCCAGCCTTGCTGCAATCTGTTTGCCTCTCCCTTGAACCACAAATGAGCAGCTACTTCACCCTGATCCCTCCTCAGGGGGAGTCACCGAGAGATATTCTGATGCATGATTGGCCCCCAGGACTGTTTTATGCCTTTTTTCCCTTTCCCCTGATTCCACAGTTCTTAAAAAAGTGCAACGGTTGAGAAGCAAAGTAATCCTCATAGCACCCTATTGGCCCCATCAAGTCTGGTTTCTCTTCCTGTGGCCTCACCTAGTTCACTGTCTGTGGATTCTGGATCCAAACCCAGGACTGTTGTCTCATCCACAGGGGCTGGTTCATCCCAACTTGCCCAGTTTCATGCTGACCGCTTGGTTTCTCCACTTCCAGTAACAGCCAGGCAGACTAATCTGTCTTCCCCAGTACAAAAGATACTTCTGGCTTCCCACAAACCATCTACCAGAAAACCTTATCATAGTAAATGGGATAGATTTGTGATCTGGGCTAAAGAACAAAGACAAGACTCCTTCTCAGCTCCAGTTCATAATGTCTTGGTATACCTGTCAACTCTACTCCAGTCAGGAGCCTCAGCCTCAGCTGTCAGAGTCCATTTAGCAGCTATTTCCAGTTTTCATAATGGCTTTAATAAAGATTCTTTGATGTCCCACCATCTGTGCAAGACCTTCCTAAAGGAAGTCATGCATTTGAGACCACCTCTTAAAGATCCTATTGAACCTTGGAATTTGACACCAGTCTTAGAAACCTTAACTTGTCAACCCTTTGAGCCATCAGCCTCCTGTGACATAAAGTTTTTGTCTCATAAGACCTTATTCCTGGTAGCCATCACATCAGCCAGGATGATATCACAGTTACAAGCCTTGTGTGTAAATTGCCTATACATAATTTTCCACAAAGAGAGAGATATCACTTTGAACTAACCCTTCCTTTCTACCAAAATTATCTCGGATTCAAATCTCAACCAGTCCATTGATTTTCCAGTTTTCTTCCCAAATTTTCCAACAAAGGAGGATACTGTTTGCATTTGCTAGACATACATAGATGGCTATGTTTTTACCTAAACAGAACTAAATCATTCAAAAAATCAGACCAACTATTCCTCTCTTTCTCAGGTCCAAGATTGGACAAGCCAGTTTCTAAAGTCACTTTATCAAAATAGTTGAGAGATTACATTACCTTTGTTTATCAACAGAACAAAATCACTCTTCCAGCTAAAGTCAAGGCTCACTCCACCAGATCAGTGTCTACCTTGGTGTCCTTTCATTCAAGAGCCTCTATGGATGACATTTGCACAGGAGCCACTTGGGCTACACCTCATACCTTTATTACTTATTACAACTTGGATATGGTCTCCAGGGGAAGAGCATCCTTTGGCTCAGTGGTGCTCAGAATATCCTTCCATAGAGCCTCCCAGGATATAAAGTAGCTAGGGACTCTGCCAATCAGCCATGAATAAATGAAGATTAACAACATCAGATAAAGAAGTTATATTCTTACCATAACGTTCCATCTGTGTTGGTGATCTTCATTCATTCATGATATCCCACCCTCCTTCCCCCCATCTGAAATACTCCTGGAGATTTGGATTTGCTCCTGGCTACCTGATAAAACAGCTGCTCAGATAAAGCCTCTGCTTTCTGTCCTTATGGGCAAACTTGATCGGAAGAGATAGAGAGGGGCACTACGAGTAAGACTTAGCACAAGAGTTTTTTGGCTGATGCGAGCTTGTTATATCTGCCAAGTCGGTTCTGAGGACAGAACCAAGACCCATCAGTCATGAATGAATGAAGATCAACAACACAGATGAAATGTTATGGTAAGAACATAACTTCTTTTTATGGCATATTCAAGTTTATATGGAAAAAAGGGGAAAAATGAAATACAGAATTAGAGACAGATGGTTTTAAATAATACAAATTATAATTATTTTATGAAAATCATACAGAAAAGAACAGAAATGAAAACAAATAATATCATAAATGAAACAATACATAATGTTAAAAGAAGCAGTAGTCCAGAATTATTATTAATGCTTTGAGAATTAGCAGATGACAGTATAAACAGGAGGGAACAAGTTAAAATCATGATAGGGAATGTGAGTAAAGCTTTTGATTCTATACAACATGGAACATTACAGGAATATTTCAGTCTTACAATTTAAGCAATAAGATAAAAAATTTGTGTATAGCTGCATATGAACAATATAAAATAAAAGTTTTGGGGAATTATTGGTTAAGTGAAGAGGGAAAAATTAAGAGAGGAATAAGGCAGGGCTGTCCATTGAGTACCATAATATTTGCCTTTTATAAATCAAGAGATGAAAGAGATAGGACATATAATGAAGAAAGGTATTGAACTGCCTATTCTGTTATTTTACACAGATGACATTATAATAGTCTCTAATAATGCATGAATGAATGAAAATGGTTTTGATTTACTTAAATGAATGTCTACAACTGATAGATTTATATTTGTAAAAAGAAAAGCGCAAGGGATTAGGGTATGATGGGAAAATAGGAGATATTTGTAATAGGGAAGCGGTAACTCTTTTAAGAATACATTTTGGAAAACAAAATATAAATGAACAACAATGGAAAACGATAATAGAAAATATGAGATATTCTTTTGACTTATGGAAAAAGTTTAAGTTATCAATTAGAAAGAAAGTGCATTAATAAACTCAATATTATTGACAAGAGTGGAACATTTATTAGGAGTATTTAGTTTACCTCTGGTGTATGAAAGAGTATTATCATATTCTCATACATATGGGGATCTAGGCTCAATCTGGTAAAGACAGGTATATTGTACATTTCTAAACAGGATGGGGGGGGGGGTATGGATTGAGAAACCCTGTGGTATATGCATCATGACTGAATTTGTACAAAATCCTTAAGTGGATGAAAGAAAGTAGTAAGGGATTGCTCACTAATATATTGTGATGGAAATATGAAAAAGAATGGAAATTATTTAGAGGACTAAAAAGAGAGAGAATGTGTAAATGAGATAAAAAAATAGCAAGAAAAATATTATTATGGAAAATAAACATTGATAAGATTGATAAGAAAAGAAGGATATGGTATAAAAATATTATGTGTAAATGTTATTATGTATACCCATGAAAAGAATTACAGGGAGAAAAAAATAAAGTTATAAAATCAAGAATTAGCAGATGTAAAAATATGATAAAATGTCAAGATTTTTATGGAGACTAATGATCAAATTACCTGTTAAAGCCAACATGTCATGCAAAAAAGGAATGAAAGAATATGTAATTTCTATAAAGAAGTTGAAGCTACTAAACGTGTTTTAAAATGCAAAAGAGTTGTAAAATTATGTGAAAAACTAGAAGAAATAAACTACTTTGGTGATATAAAGAAAGCAGATATAAATATGGACACTATCGAAAATGGGTCAAGAATGATGAATATGTACAAAAGACAAAATAATGTTTAATTTGATATGGATTATATGGAATAAAAGACATGTTTAATGGGAAGTAGGATTTGGCAACAATACTAGGAGAGAGGTTTTGGTTGTGGAAAATGGAGTGGTGGTCAGAAAGAAGGCAGTAATAAACATATGCATAACAAAGTCTTATGTATAGCAGTGCAAATATTGTAAATACTTATTTTAAGTTTATTGTAATGTAAATGAATTTCTTAAATAAAGGACCCCTATTCTTTTCAATATATGTTGTGGGATCTTTTAGATCCACCTGAGCTACCACCAACTTAGCAATATGTGGCCTCAGTTTTACATCTCATCTGAAGGATGCCCCACACAGGAGTCCACCACCCACTTATACTACACTGCAATGTCAGTACTGAAAATTAATCCATGAGCCTGGGGTGAGAATAGACCCCACAGCCTTCTGATCTGACAACAGTTATAGTCTTGTGTTCCATCACTTCAAATAAGAACATTCAGTTCTCTCCATCAAAGACATTGTCGAATAGCACTATGCCTGCATTCTTGTATCATGTTTGATGGTCCTCTAGCAACCTGGCTAGGTTTCATCAGTTTTATATACATATATATATATATATATATAATATATATATATATATATATATATATATATATATATATATATATATATACATACACATATACACACATATGCCCTGTTTTTCATTTATAAAACCATTTTGCTTTGGTATCAATATGGTGGGCAAAACTTCATTTAACATCTTTTCTGGAATTTTTGCCAGCAATATTTATGTCTAAGTTCAAAAGCAAAATTGGTTCATAATTAACCAAATGTATGCTATATCCCTTATTCTTCTGTACTACAGTTAATCTAGCATATTTCTTACCTTCTGGTATCATTTATCTCATTCATGTCTGGTGTATGTTCTTATAATACTTGAGCCATTCCTTCTTTCTCTGTTTATAGAATGATAGCGGAAAACCATCTGGGCCTGGAGCCTTGTCTCTCTTTATATTCTGTATAGCTATTTGAACTTCCTGGAATGTAATTTCAATTACTGTTTTTTGTTTGTCTTTTCAGCTTTTCCTGGTTAGGGGTTGGCACAGTGGAACTCTGGTCCGCTAATGATTGGCAGTAGATTTTTATGGTGCTGAGTTGCCAGCCTGACACCCAACCTTCAGCGAAGGCACGCCCATTCACACGTCTTTTAGAGGCCACTCGACTGCAGGGAAGACATGCAGACTCCACACAGAAGGCACTCCAGCTGAGAATCAAACAGGAAAACCTCTTGCTCTGAGGCAACAACGCTACAGCTGTACCACCACGGCTATGTAATTTTGATTACTAACTTATCAAATTTTACATGTTGGAACCACTCTGTTATCTGTCCCCCTCCCCTAGAACTTTTGATACATTTCTTCAAATTATGATCTGGAAGCTACTCATATTAGTTCTAGTGAAGTTAATACTTGTCCTTCAGCATCCTTTATACTCTTTACATATTGTTCTCTGTGTTTTTGTTTGTATGCCCATACAATGTGCTTCACACTCTGCTCCTATTGCAGCCACCAAAACTCAGTTCTATTTGTACATTACCCCTTTATCTGCTTGTGATATTGTTAAATGGTCAAGCTCTCCCTTTGTAATGTTTTTCTCCATCATCAGAAAGGATCTATCATTTTTGTCTCTTAGGACTGAATCCTGAGATTTTTTAAATCTGCCATCTTTCTAGTATACTTTGTTCATTATTGTACATCTATTTCTTCCTTCCTCTGCAGTTAAATGAGCTCTCAGTGCTGTTTTACCTCATCTCACCGTAAGCTATGCATGTTATCCTTCTCCATTTCATTATTCAATATCACTGAATGAACCTCTTGCCTTAACTTGCCTTGTAGTTTCTTTGTTCACTTATTCCAAACCAATTTCTATTCGCTTGTTCCATCTTGTCTCTGATTAATGACATTGTTGGTACCACTGGAGTATGATTCGAAATATATCTGTCCAGAGTAACTGTTCGTGTCACTTTTACCTGTTCACTCTTAAGTACTAGTCAGTAATCCAGTCCATACATCTCAAATGTCCAGATTTTCACCTCAAAGTTTTGGTCTATGCCTCATAAGATTTGTGTTTTTTGGCAAATCCCTGGAATGAGCTGAGGAATTAAATCACTAAATAATGACATACATTTGTGTTTTATACTTCATATCCTTTAGAAAATGCATTTTGACACAAGCCCTGTTATTCTAGCTACTTTCTAAGTTTATAAGAGCAATATCTAAAATCTGTCCCAATTTTTGAGCCTTTGTCCAGATTTCTTGTGTAAGAGGTTAAGAGGCAAGATCTAGTCTGCTGCCTTGTATACCCTCTAACCCTGAAAAGGTGAATGATATATTTTCCCCTTTCATGTCACTCCAGTTAACTACTAAATTATATTTACTTATCTTTTCCTTTATCCATTTTACCAGGTAGCCTGTACATATTCAAGTCTTAAAGTGACATTGACATTTTGAGCCATTACTTGCATGTCTTCTTCCTCCATGGTTTCTTTCTAGTTACTGAAAACAAAACATCACACAATAAAGGGAAACCCAAGTGCCTCATACTCTTGATTCCCAAACCTCACACAATTCCTTCTCTCCTCTATCTCTTGCTCTTTGGTGATATACACTCCAACTCTGGCCCTACTCGGCCAGCATCCTCAACTCCTACCCTCAAACATAGCACCACCCATAACCATACTATCCCATCAAAACACATTTCCTTTTACTCTATCAACCTGAGAAGCATAGTCAACAAAATTACTGAATTTCACTCATGGATCTCTCTCCACTCCCCAGATATAATAACCCTAAATGAGACTTGGTTAAAACCTCACATCCCTGATCAGGACATACCCCACCTAGCTATAGCATACTAAGACTAGACAGAACTAAAAGAAAAGGAGGAGGTGTTGCAATCCTGCACAGAGATGCTCACACTAACACCAGTACCCTTCCCCTCCCCCCAAATTCCCCTGCTGAACTCCTTCTAGCTAACTATAAAATAAACCCCTACAACTCTCTATACATTGCAGCTCTCTACATCCCACCTGGTGGCAACCTCACTGTACTTTAAAGTTTACTTTCCACTCTCGCCTCAAACCTCCATAATGAGACTGTCATAATGGGGGATGTTAATATCAACTGGTCCACACTCACAACCATATCTCCCTCTACCTCCATAAACCTTCATGGTTTCTCCCAATTAGTCTCAACTCCAACCTACACCACCAGATCCACCACCCACTCCTCCATACTTGACTGGATCCTTGTATCCCATCCACATAAGTACCACTTCCCTGAAACCCTGGCTGATACCCTCAGCGACCACTCACCTACCAAAGTCCTTTGCTTTACTCAACACACACTCAAACCCCACATATTCAAAACCTGCCACTAGGTTAATAACCTTGACTCAAATGAACTAAACAATCAGCTCTCCCTTATCGACTGGTCCATTCTCAGACACTTACCACTCGAGGAAGCAGTCATGGGATTCAACAACACATTCCTCAGCATTTTAAACTCCCTGGCCCCCTCACGCAAGATTAGGATTAAATCCACTTTATCTCCCTGGTTTACTCCCTCAACTCTTTCACTAATGGCACAGAGAAACACTCAATGGAAACTCTGGATTAGAACCAATTTACCCATACACCTACAACAATACAGATAACTACGTAACCAGGCAAAAGAATCAAATAAAAATGACAAAAAACACTACTACTACACTAACCCCCCTAAAACACCTATATAATCCCAAAAAATTTTGGCATACTGTAAACAGTATCCTACATCCAGGAAAGCCATCCACCCCTCACCCAAACCCTTCACTCTCTCCTCTTAAAACTGCTACTAACTTCAACACATACTTTATCAAGTCCATTAGCAAACTTATGAACCACTTCAAACCCAGCATCACCTCACCTGCCTCCCCCCCAAATCACCCTAACCCCACACCCACCTTCAACCTACAAACAGTCATTACACACACACACTTACATAAAATCACTGCTCCTTAAGCTCAAACCTTGCTCTCCCTCCATAGATGGTCTCCCTCCACTCTTTCTTCAACTAGCTGCTAGCTCCATTGCCCTACCCATATCTATCCTCATAAACAGATCCATCACTGAAGCAACAGTCATCTGGAAGAAATTTTACAATATACCCATTCACAAAGGAGGTAACTTCACTGAACTAACTAATTATAGGCCTATTGCAATACTATCTCCCCTATCCAAGATCATTGAGAAATGTGTACATAAACAGATTCTCCAGCACCTCACCAAAGCCAACTTACTCACCCCCACACAACACAGTTTCTGACCTGGCCATAGCACCTCCACAGCACTCATCTCATTCCTAAATAGCATTGCTCAAGCTAGGGAACAAAATAAACTAGTATCTTGTCTCTTTCTCGACCTATCAAAAGCATTTGATACTGTCCACGATCCACTACTGTTAGAGAAACTCTCCCACCTAAACCTTTCCCCTGCCAGTATCACCTGTTTTTTTAGCTACCTTTGTAACTGCTCCCAGTCCGTCAAATGGGATTCAGCCATCTCCCCAGAACTTCCAGTACTTATGGGAGTTCCCCAAGGCTCAATCCTAGGTCCACTGCTTTTCAACATTTTTACCAATCAACTAGCCAGCTCTACCCCACACTCTTCCCTAATTCAATACGCTGATGACTCCACTGTCATCACCATTGCAGACACACTACCCATACTCCAGTCTAAGACTCAAAATCCTTCCTATCTGTCGAGACCTGGCTCAACCAAAATCACCTAATCCTAAACCCAAAAAAGACCAAACTTCTTCTCTTTCTCCTAAAGACCATGACACAGTTGAAGCAAAATGTCTCAATCTCCTCCCATAACAACACACCTATCATGGTGGACAATGACACTAAACTACTTGGGGTCATCATTGACGACCAACTAAAATTCGACCTGCATATACTAAATAACATCAAGAAAACCCACCAGAAACTAGGCCTCCTTTACAGAAACAAAACCTTTCTCTCCTCTCATGCAAAAATTACTATATCACATGCCTACTTTCTTCCAACCCTGCTCTATGGCTGTCAGATTTTCACCAACCTGCAGACCTCTCTTATGGCCAAGCTCAATTCCACCTTTAACAAAGTAGCAAAATTTGCTGCTAAACTTCCTGGCTCCTCTCACCACTGTCTTGCTTTACAAAAACTTAAATGGTTAGAGCTCCCTCACAACCTTACTCTCTCCCAGTTCCAAATAATAAATTCCATTCTCCACCAGCCCACTTTCTGCCCTGCCTTATCACCCATCATCTCAACATACACCCCAACCAGGACACTCTGGAGCTCTGACCTACACCTACTCCTACTGACCACAACCAAACCCAGACTCAACATTGGCAATAACCTGTAAAGCTATTACCCAGCCAAACACTGAAATAAACTCCCACTGGACCTTTGAAACACTTCTTCCAAACCCCTATTCAAAAAGTCAGTGAAAAATCACCTTAGCTCAAATAAACTTTGCCTTTGTTACCAGCCCCCC
>NC_056748.1:469314034-469364034 GCF_019279795.1 Protopterus annectens
TTTTCTAGATTCATGTACTTCCCATTCCATTTCCATTTTTTTTTATCTTTCATGATATGTTCCAATCTCTTCTATGAAGGTTTGTCTCTTTTTTTCCCTATTTCCTTTTTATAAAACTGCCAGCATCTGCTGTATCAGTATTATCTTATTTTATCCCTGGCTAAAATCATCAGTGTGGCTTAGAAAACTGCAATCACTGGGAAACCTGTTTTTGTTAGTTATCTCTTCAGATAGTTTGCTTCATTTTGATGCTGATATAAGTCTGCTGAATAATTCTTCATGAATTTGATGCAGCTCTTTTTCCTACAGTATGTAATAATCCACTGTCTTGTCATAACTGACCTGAGCAACATAAGCACATTCCTGTGGTTTTTCATCTCTGCTTTCCTCTTTTCAATTGGATGAATTCATTCTGTTCCAGAATCAAAGTTTGGTGGTATTTGCATCTCTTCTCTAATCATGTTTTACAGTGATAGGGTTAGGGTATAGCCTGAAAGACGTAGTCCTACAATGTGTTAGTACTACTGAGTTAATACTTATTTGTACTAGAATGCTTTATCCTGCGTTATGCACTACATAGCTTTGCTGGCAATGTTGACTAATGCAGGGAGTGATCACTGCATATGTTGTATGTAATAATGAAATGCTTATGATAAGAATGTCCTCATGAAGTCACAGCTGAGGAACAGATTCCAAATGCCTATGTACAGATTAGAGAAATGGCTGTAGTAAGATAATGTTTGTCCTTCATTCTTAGTTATGCTGCATTGGTAAGTGTACTTATCCTATGTTCTCCTTGAGTAATATTTCTGTCCTTTCTGTCTCTTCCAGCTAAATACATGGTTTTCTGTCTGCAACACCTACCTTTCTGCTAACAAAATAAAAGAAGTTTTACTATTGCTCAAAAAGAAAAGAAGTTTTAATATTGCTCACACATCCTGAGTTGTTTGCTTAGTCACAGAGGTACAGTTTCAGCAGGGATCTTGGACTGTACCATTATAATGTTATTTACAGCCACTGGATTATTCACTTAACGTGTATAATAGATAGCTGTTCTACTACTTATTGTCAATTGTTTCATAATAGTAGCAAGAACACAGTGTCCTGTCACAGAATCCATGCTTACAACCTTAAACAGTATTTATTATATTACTGGTTGGCCTCTCGTTGTTGCCTCACAGCAAGAGGTTCTCCCGTTCATTCTCGGCTGGAGTGCGGGGAGTGCCTTCTGTGTGGAGTCTGCATGTCCTCCCCATGGTTGGGTGGGCATTCGAAAGACATGCGCAAATGGGCGTGCCTTCGTTGAAGGTTGAACATCGAGCTGGCACCTCGGCTTTCATGAAAATCTACTGCCAATCATTAGCAGATCGGAGTTCCACTGTGGCGACCCCTAACCGGGAAAAGCCGAAAGACAACAACAACAACTGGTTGGCCTCTTTCTCCTTCAGGTAATTGGTTATACTCTTTCTGCTGTTCTCTCAGCAGGACTTAGTTTGATCCCCTTCTCTGTGCAAATTTAACCTGCACTCAGCTTATTTGCTGTGAAACTATAGCTGTCTAAGGATAAATCACATGTAGATTCATAGTGTTCTGCAGTACTTAACTCCTTCAAAACAGATGTACTGTAACTGAAATTACTGTCCAGATTTTCTCAGACTGTCTAGATTTTTGCCTCATATTTTTGGTTTTCCTCTTAGGATTTGTGCTTTTCTGGCAAATTACTAATGACTGAAGTCACTGAATAATGACATACATTTGGGTTGCAGACTTCTTATCCTTCAGGAAATGCAAGCCATCACAAATCATGTTATTCTAGCAACTTTCTAAGTTTATAATAGCACTATTTAAAAGATATCCCTATTTTTGGACCTTTGTTTCCCTGTTATTTTAGGCTTTGTCCAGATTACTTGATTTGTGCTAAGAAGTTGAGCGGTATGAGTAACATAACCCTTGTGCTTCCAAAGGATGTGTTAGACTATTGTTCCTGTTACATAACATTGTTCTACTGAATTCATAAAAGATAGACTACTGCAGGTGTTAAAGCTGTTTCCTGTTATGATCCCACCCAACTCCCCAGCCACCCCTCATGACATTACATTTATAGGACTTAGTCTTCCCACAGAACTCCAAATATGTCCCACGCCTCTTAAATACATGCACACAAATATAGACATAACATGGGAACAATGATACACTCACAACTCCTAAAGCATCAGTCTGCATTTAAGCACTCCTACTTTTTTCCTCCCTTATATTTATTAACTGAACCCAGTGAGCACAATGTACGTCATCCACTCCACTCATCTGTGTACTCCTACCCTTGCTATATTTGTTGCTCGTGTTTTTTGCTCCTCTCTCACTGAACTATCTCTACACACCATGCTTCACTTAAATATTAATGCATCCTTATTCTTCTTGTTTTATCCCCTTACACATTACCATACAGCATTTGATCGTATACCCACTTCTCCCACTATGTCTAACCATTCAAATCACCCCACTTCACCCCTAATCACTTCCAATATATACAACATTCACCCAATCTTTACTTCATATTCATACTGCAAAACCTTCACACCTACCACACCAAAATAAAATTAACTGTTAAATGAAACCAAAACAAGCTTACCAAATGTATCGACATTTCTTTTTCTTACCACTCTGTGGAAATATTCATCCCAACTTGGCACCCCCTCACATTCTGACTCCCCAGTAGCCTCCAAAACTCATCCCAAACCAATCATCCCTTCCTACTCAGCCCACTCATCCCCTTCCAAAACATTGACCACACCACCATCACCAAAACCCAACCCACTTACCTCAAACTCACCCAAACAGCTTAAATGCATTTCCTTAAATACTCATAATGAAATTTCAAAACTCCATGCCTGGATCTCCCACAATAAACCTATCATCTTGCCATGACTGAAACATGGTTCGAACCCCATATACTTGACTCTTAAATGCCATTCCATGGTTATAATATTATCAGAGTTGATAGAACTCATAAACAGGTGATGAAGTAGATTTACTGTCCTCTGAATATCTTGAAATTCTACCCTATAATAAATCTATTCCCAGATTCCATAATGCTGAACTCCTCATTTCCCATCTTAAACTAAATAACCATAAACAGCTATGCATTGTTGTACTTTGTATTCCGCCAGGCAATAATGTTACAACCCTGGAAAACATCCTAAATTAGATCTCACATACAGTTTCTAATGAAAAGATAATCATAAATGATCTTAATTTCAAAATGACAAATTATAGTTACAAAATACCCATCAACCAGCCTCACTATTTGGCTTGACTGAACTTATTTACTGTTTCACACCTTACAACTACCACAGAAACTGTGGCTCAATTCTCAACTGAATATTAGTGTCTTATTCCACTAAGTATGTCTCCAATGGCACCATCTCTGATTCCCTCATTAACAACCTCCCTGAGTAGCAAACAGACTAGGTAGCCATCATGTCAAACAGCATTTACTTACAACTTACCGTAACCGCACTAATTTTAATCTTGAAACATTTAATAGAATCCTAAGCTCATTTAATTGTTCTGCCCAGCGAAATATTCCACTCATTGAAGCTGTACACAAATTTAACACACTTTTCTTGAAAATTCTCAGTAGTCTGTCTCCAACTAGAGAAAAAAAAACAAGTAAAGAATAACTATGCTCCTTCATTATCCACTTGAAGCAGGCACCCAATGCATGAAAGAGGTAGGTCTTGAAAAGAATGGTTAAAACATACATCTCTCCAAAACCTACAATACTTGAAAGAATTATGTAACTGTACTAAAAGACAGATTAATGCAGATAAGAAAAACTACTACAATAATGCCTTGCTAAATCAGTGACCCAAATCTAAAAAAATATGGACTTCTGTTAATAATAATCTGCATAATTCCATCCTGGAACAATTGCAGCTCCTAATCCTGCCCCAAATAATACTGCCTCCAAAATAGCTTCTCAGTTTAACACATATTTTATAGAGAGGATTAGAGCCCTTATTAAAGATTTTTAACCTAACAATCCCAACATGCCCTGTCCTCAGACAGCAACTGCCCCCCATTTCACCCTAAAATCCATTCCATCTCAATCTCCTACATCAAATCACTACTTCTCATACTGAAACCCTGTTCTCCTTCAGCAGGTAATCTGCCAGCAGAATACCTCAGCTGCCTGCCAGTTCCATAGCTGGTCCTGTGTATTTTCTTAATTAGAAAGTTATTCATTCTAAACCTATCAAGAAATCACACATTCCTTCTCTATGGGAAAAAAATCATTATTCCCCTTCATAAAGGAGGAACCTCATCTAATAGAACCTGTTTCAGACCTATTGTCATATTATCACATTTGTCAAACTTCTGCAGAAATTCACAAGAAACTTCTTGAACACACCCTTCAGGAAAAGCTCCTGACCCCCACACAGCATGGTTTTAGGCCTGCCCATAGCATTACAATGGCCTTATTAACCTTCACAGATAATGTTAACAAAGCCATAGTCAAAAGCAAACTTGTTTCCTCTATATTCCTTGATCACTCTAAAGCTCTTGATCTAGTTCCTCACCAAAAACTCCTCTGTTATCTGTCTTTCTTCAGGCTATTACAACCCACACTGCTATGACTTTATATCTACTTAACTGATGCCAGTCTGTTAAGTGGCTCATCACCTTTTCTCCCCTCCTTCCTGTCAATACTGGCATGCCACAAGGCTTCATTTTTGGCCCTCTAATCTTCAATACTTTCACTGACAATCAACATAAATCCTCTCAGCAAGCTTCCTCATACAATACGCTGTTGATTCTACCCTGCTATGTATTTCAGACAACCTAATATGTCTTTAAAGAATTATTCAAGAAGCCTTTAACTCTGTTGAAAGTTGGCTACAGGATAATCACCTGCTTCGAACTAAATAAAAAAGAATCTTTTTTTTTTCCCAAAATCCCATTTCCATGAAAACAACAACTTTTTTTTTTTTCATTACCATGATTCTAGTTATGACACATACTTGGCCTAACAATCAACAACAATCTTAAATACGATTTACATATCCACAACTCCATCAGGCAAAATCCATCAACAACTAGGTACCCCTTCATAGAGTTAAGAAATTCCTCACAAAGTCTGCTAAGATAACCTTAGCTACCTCTTACCCTCTCTTTTGTATGTAGCCCCTATTATGATCAACCAACAAGCCTCACTTAGTTCTAAAGTTGAACAACACTCCACCAAACTTGTCAGATTTGCTTGCAGCAAACCTTATCAGACCACCACTATTTAACACTAAAAACACTTAACTGGTTTGAATTTCCTCACCACTTATCTTATACCCAGTTAATCTAAACCCTTAAAATCATCCATATCCCATCCGCCTCCCCATCAATTAGTCCCATACTCCAATACTATCTTCCAAACCATCTCCTTCAGTCAAGGGATAAATAACTGCTTACTATCTACAAACCACAAAGGGCTGCTGGGGTCACTCTCTATTCCAATATAGTAGCTAGAACTTGGAATAGAATCCCTATATCAGTTAGGTCTACCTCACACCTTCATCTTTTTAGGGACATAGTTCTCTAACAAACATCATCACCTTTCTTATACTTCCCTTTAAAGCACTAAATCACTTAACCTGCTTATCTCCTTCTAATATGTTATTTTACTGTACTTCTTAAATAACTATACATAGCGTTGTTACCTCACAGCAAGAGGTTCTCCTGTTTGATTCTCGGCTGGGCTTGGGAGTGCCTTCTCTGTGGAGTCTGCATGTCCTCCCCGCAGTTGGGTAGCGTTTGAAAGATATGCGTGCGTAAATGGGCGTGCCTTCCTTGAAGGTTGAGCGCTGAGCTGGCACCTCGGCGTTTCGTAAAAATCTACTGCCAATCATTAGCGGACCGGAGTTCCGCTGTGGTGACCCCTTACCGGAAAAAGCCGAAAGACAACTTCCACTTAGCACAACCAAATTACTATTCCATGGTACTTATTAACACTTAAACTTGCTAATCCCCCAATACCTCATTCTGTTGCTTTTATTGAATTATTCCTACATATCTTATATAACACTCTACTATTTGTCTCAGTATAATGCTTGTAAATGTAATGATTCTGAATATCAATACAAATTTCATTATACTGACTGTTATGCTATGTATTCACTGACACTGCATTATAAAATTGGTTATAGTAAATACTGATTGCATTAAATATAATACTTTATAGAGCAAATATAATACTTTATAGAGCTTTTCTCCCAGGACCCCTGCTGTTGGACTTTCCTGGTAAACAAAATAATACATTTCTGTTCTCTAGAATACCAATAATTCACACATTATATCTTTGACTTCTGTTTTCCACCTTCAATTGCAACATATGCACCTTCTTCTTTAACTCTTACTGTTTGACAGATTCCACTGATTATTTCTTCTGCAGCCACAGATATCTGACTATGCATAATTTAAAGTGCCATTTGAAGGTGCAGAATAGTCAAATGGTTAGTCTGCATGTTGTACACAATTACCTAAACAAGCTCAAAGAGCAGTAGCATCATCTCTTCAGATTAGCCTCCTTAAATTGAATAAGTAGCTTGTTTTCTAATTGCTGCAAAATTTCTGCCATTTTACCTCTGATTTCTGCTGCTCATTTTGTGTTATAACTACATTTATTTTTCTGAGTCACTGACAGAGAGACAGAAAACAAAGTACGCTTCCATTATCTCCCATGTTAAGGCACCTCCCCTCCCGTAAATTCCTTTCAGTTAACAGCAGAATCCCCCCATCAGATCTCCTGAAAATTGGAAAAACTTGTTAAGACCAAGCAAACAACAAACTGATGAAAGAGGAACCAGGCAAACTGCAAAATACGAAATGTAGTCCAAAAGAATCCAGAAGTGAAAAACAAAAGGACTAGGTTAACATCCAAAAAGTTCTTTATTAGCACTTTCATTCTACAATGAGAACTTCTTCAGATACAACTTACTAAAACAATATTCTTAAATACACCCTATAGTTCAATTAACAATTCATGCTAACAGTTCCCTCCAAAAATCTTAAAGCAACCACCACCCCTTAAAATAGTAGATAACTTTCACTAATATTATTAAAATGAATTAATAAAAGATACACACACACACACACACACATATATATATATATATATATATATATACAAAAAATAAAATACAATCCATAAATTTAAGGTCTTTTGGATAGTAAGTCAAAACTTCCTATCTTTGCGAGGCTTTCATTTTCAACAAACAAGAAATGGAACACATTTTGTTAAGCCCTGACCATTTAAAGGCATCAAGAGGGAAAACCGTTATTAAGAGCATAAGATTTATTTCTGTATACCCTGCTTTAATCATCCTTCACATTGCAAGAAACAGCTAAGAGGGCTACTGTGAATAATTAATCAGAAGGAACATAGTTCAGCAGTAGACAAACTCTTGCCCATAGTGACAGCAAGGAAAGCTTCTCTAAGAAATCACACTATACAGAAGGTCTGAAGTCAGGACAGGGACAACTAATAATCCTGTTGGAAGACCACATGTGCCATTCATTCTACAGCAGCCACCCAGTGACGTAAAGTATCCTGCATGGACAGTACACCATATGACAGCATCCAGTATTTTTAATTGGCTATCATTTAGCCTACTACTTTCATACTTTACTTGCCAAGAAGTAGCTGGCATCTAGTGGAAAGGTCTTCTATTTAGTTGTGTAGAACAAATAAGTTTGTCTTGAACAACTTCTAAACAGTTCAAGCAGATGTAAAATATGACTCATGACTAGTTCCTACAAATTACACAGGATAATTATTGCATTCATTTCAGTTCACTGTATGCAGACTTAATATGTAGTAGAAGAAAATGAAAACTGGTTTAAATTTCTTTATAGGGAAACAGTCATTGGCCACTTTGTAACAATATTAACTGTAACCTCCAATTCTTAAAGGCCTA
The DNA here is from genome assembly GCF_019279795.1 of Protopterus annectens. Taxonomy (NCBI): domain Eukaryota; kingdom Metazoa; phylum Chordata; order Ceratodontiformes; family Protopteridae; genus Protopterus; species Protopterus annectens. The sequence continues at coordinate 469,322,002 of NC_056748.1, forward strand.
ACTACATTTGCAGACAGTCACCAATCAGCATAATTTATTTACAAGTGGAATAAAAAATCAAAAGTGTGATAAACCATTTGACAAAAAGGATGCATATGACCCAAACAAAATGGAGTGATCTGACTATTACAGATTCCTAGTTCCATATGCAACTACTAGACTATGTACCCTTGCAGGCCATTTTAAGACTAGCCAGTTTTTCATTTTGTGCTTGAAATGGACTATCCCATTTGGCTATAGACTGCCCTTACCCATCCATTGGTTGATAATTATATATTACCCCTAATAAGAATAACTGGGATCATACCATAGGTAGTTTGAGGGGACCCATGCATGGAATAAAGCATTTAGGAACTGCCTCTGTCCGTTAACAGTACAAGGGACAGTCCTGGGGTAAATTTTCTATTTCTGAACAGGGACAAACTTTCTTTTCTGTGGATGGGGAATCTGTTCCACAGCAGCATATCCTCAAAGAAATAAACATGTCCCTCCAAACTGTTCTGTTGATGATGCAGAAGAGGTTTAGATCCCTATACCAAGTATTTCTGATGCCATTCCACTTGCTGATGTGCAGTAAATCCATTAGTAATGAGCAGTAGGATACTTTGTATGCCAGACACAGATCACCTATTAGTAATCTGTAGAATACTGAGTATGGTGACAGGGCTTTGAGTCGGTCCATTTAAGTCATGTTGCTTAGCCTTGTATACTTTTAGTAAGATATCTCTGTGGGCATTTCAGTTGTATGTGTTTGGACAGATATATGCCAAAGGAGGCATTATATTCAATGACTGGCCTAATGAGGGCTGAATAAAGGGAGACAATGACACCCCTAGATCTAGACACAACCCCTTTATTTATACGGTCTGCACTATAGAAAGACTTTCTTACAATAGACATTTGTTGGTCAAAAGTTAGTTCACTGTCCACATAAGTTCTCAAATCTTGAACAACTGGGTCAACATTTAGGAGAGTATTGTCAGTGTGGTAGTTCCCTGAGGTAGATGACTTCCCAGAGGATACAATAATGCATTTTTTAGCGTTTAGTTTCAGACCATTATTTTGACATCAGTTATTTATTTGAGACAAACCTTCCTGCAGTATGGCTAAGTCATATATGGCTTCAGTGACTGCTTTTAGCTTACAGTCATCTATAAACTTAGTCAGCTGGAGTCCTTTGCTATTGGCTTTTACTTCAGAAAAGTAGATGGCATGCAGGAGAGGTCCCAGGACAGAACCCTGGGGGACTCTACAGGTAACTGGACTCTTTGTGGAGGTATTTTGATTATATGCATCCTGTCTGCCAGTTGGCAATCCAGCGGGTGACATAAGGGTTTATTCACAGTTTATTTACATAGCTTTTCCATTATGCCTGAGTGGGGAATTGTATCAAAAGCTTTGGCTAGGTTGAGGTATGTGGTGTGTACCATTTTACCTTCATCTATTGCTTTGGGGACCTTTCCAGAAAAGTCTACCAGGGTGAGCAAGCATAACCTGCCCTTGATAAATCTAAACTGAGATGGGTACAATAGTTTTAGGTTCCATATGTCCTGATTTATTAATTCTGTGACAATTTTTTCCATGGCTTTGCATACAAGGCTGGTCAGACTTATGGGTCTGTAATTGCCTTGAGTTTTTTCAAGGTCCTCCTTTATTAAGGGGAATGACTATAACTGTTCTCCATTTGCTTGGTACAAATCTTGTATGGAGGCTGAGATTGATAAGTGTTGCTACAGGTGTGGGTAAGCAGTGCTTCATAGTATTTAAGATACATCCAGGGATGATGTTGTTATCCATCGGTGCAGTATTTTTAGCTTTTGATAGCACTTTTAGGGCTTGGGCTTGTGTGCTACCTAGAGGTGAGACAGGTTCAAGTATATCTTGAGGGACAGATGGAGGGGAGAGGGGGGGGTAAAGTTAGAGCTAAATTTATCAGCCAGTAGGTTTGCTATATCTTCAGCCTCAGTGTAGGAAGCATCGTTCACAATCAGCTCCGCTCTTTGGTTCATTGTGCTTTTGAGATTACAAATATAAACTGAAAAATTACTTGTAACTGCCTTTGGCTTGGGTAGCTACTTTAGCCTCAAATTTGGTTTTGGTGAATTTTATTAAGCTCCTCAGTTGTTTGTTTATTTCAATGACAAGTGCTTTAACATTCTGGCAATTAGTCTTCTTACTTTTGGTCAAAATTCTTATGCCTTTGTTATAAAGCTTGTTGGTATTATTGCTCCACCATGTTAGTTTGTTTGTCATTTGCCCTGCACTTGTTCCTACGGGGTACAGTTACATCTGTGCAGCTGTTTACATACTGGAATAGTATGGTGGTGTACATTTCTGGGTATTCAGTGGAATTAACTGGGGTTGGTAGTGATTTTGAAGCTTGCCAAAGTATCAACTAGGAGAAGGTAGTTTGTCTTAAAGAAATTTCTAAAGATACCTTGGGTGGAAGAGATCTCTAATTAATTGCTTTAAGACATTTGCATTGACAAAGTCCAGGAATCTCTGTGCTTGTGTACTAGTGGTAGTGTAGGTTTCCCAGTCTACAGCTGGTTAGTTTAGATGACATAGGAAAGTGGATTGGATTTAATACTGAGTGATTCTAGTTCCTGTAGATAGGCATTGTGGCTTTCTTTTTGTCATCATGGGAGTTTTATAGCCAACTAATTTATGGTACAGGACCTTTCTAATGGTTCTTTGGACATGAATAAGCTCTACTGCATCATACTGCTTTGCCAGCCTTGATATGAGCATCTTCTGGATGTTGACTGACACACCTTCACATTTTTACATTTCCTGTGCAGTAGTTGGCCTAAACACATAGAAGGAGTTATAGCCCTGCACAGCTGGAGTGTTTTTCACCATTTTAAACCATGTATCAGTCACTACACAGACATCGACTGTCTTCTAGGGTGAGAAGAACTTGTAGGGAGTGGAGTTTTTTGTTTAGGCCCTTAACATTGATTTGTAACACCTTCATAATTTCCAATGCTTGTTTCATTATGTTGGTAGGTTTATCAGGTTGGCAGTGCCTAAAAAAAGGCACGCTGGGGTGAGCAATATCTTTGCTAGTAATTGATACTCTAGAGTGGGCAGATGCATGCTGACAAATATTGAACCCCCTTTAAATGACACCAAAAACTAAGACAATTATTGAAGTCAATTATTTTTTGCTCATATCGTGGCATCATTCTTGGAGAAGGTAGGATGCTGCTCAGTGCTAGGCTTATACCTGCCCTGACACATAGTCCAAATAGTGATTGCAGTCAGTGTTTAATTAATTGTGGGAGAGGGGGAAGGGTTGCTGGATAAGGAAGAAATACATAAAAGCCCAGATGCAGTAACAGCAACAGTTGAAGGAAGGAGAAGTGCAGTCTTAAAGAAGCCTACAAATTTGAGATCCAGATCACAACCCATGTGGCTGCAAGCTATTTAATTCAGTGATCCATGTGCTGTTTCATCCATTTCTTCTTTTTTATACAAGATTCCATTGTTCACCATCTTCAGACATTTGCTGTTTCTGTATATGGATTTAAACCTTCCATACAGAAAGAGGAAGATATTTTCTTATTACTATAGTAAACTAAACAGTGGGAACATTTTCAGGTATTTGCCTTGGGGTTGAATAGAAGACCTTTTCCATTACAGTTCCATCTAGCTTCACTTGCAGCTTGATCCAGTCCTTGCTTGTTCATTGCTTTTTTACATAAATTATCTTGAGTCCAGATGTGGGCACAAAGAGTTCAGTTCTAGTGAAATGACCTGGGTCTGTGTTTAATGATCAAACAGCCATTCATCGTACATAGACCATCGAAACTTCCTTTCCTTGAAAGGCCAAATGATTGTAAATAATTTCAAAGAGCGATCATAGTTGGACAACATAAAGGAAACAGAGCATAGTACCTACTTATAGGTAACGTAGGGATAGCAAAACTTTTCCTTTCCCCACTGTAGTGTGATCTCAGAGTTGTTATATATAATTAGCGGTGGGCACAGAGTCCTCCTCTTGTGGGGGGCACCAAACCCCCGCTAATTTTACATAGACTATGATCATTCAATGAAATGATTTACAATCATTTGGCCTTTTAATGTAAGGAAGTTCCAATAGCCTATATACGATAAACGCCCTTTCGATCATTAAACATAGATCCCAGTGATCCAGGGTAATCTATGCTTTAGGCAATAAAGGAAATTAAACTTTGGCACACAGCAATTGCAAGATTCCTGCTTTGAATTTAAACTTCTTTTTCAAAGTGGGAGATGTCCTAGTCAATTTTAAAATGAGAACCTATTTTTGTGTTTTGGGAGAGGTCACATATATCAGACAATTAAACAATTTGCAGCATCCACTAACCTTTTGTTAATAATTCATTGCAGCTAACCTTTGGCTAATAATTCATTGAACAGATGGAAGATCCAACAAGCTCTCTGGGACCAAACAGCTCTGATCCAGTAAAACAGCAGCAGGAGTCCAACACCAAAGTCCACTGAAACAGACAGCTGTACCTTGCACTATACCTTGCTCAAAGTATAGGTTCATAAGAGATTACTAGGCCAATGGCCCTAGGGCCTTTACAAGCCTAGTATTGCAATACCCATGTTCCCCTAATTGACCATTGTTAGATGGCCCTAATTGACTGTTATTAGATGGATTGATTGTTTGCAGAGTGAATCTATGATCAGCACCAGCTGCACTTGTCCATGAGGGACATAGGTGCCAACCCAGTGGTGAATTTACGATCTCCCATCCAGTTGTCCAGGTTGCACTTAAATAGGGTCATTGAGAAGCTCTGCTTAATATGAATTGGGAGTTTATTCCTGAGTAGACGCAGTCTCTTGGGAGACATATCTGTCTCTTCAGCATGTTTGTTTAAGTCACAGGCTAGGTTGTGATCTCCTGAGTGAGTGACTCTTGTCCCATTTGATTTGAGGACAGAAACTCCTCTGTAGGCCAAGCACAGGTCACCTCTCAGCAGCCTGTGAGCGACAGAGTATAGTAACAGGGCTTTCAGTCTTTCCATGTAGGTCATGTTTTGGAATCCCTGATGGTCAGGAACCTCTAGGGTGTCTTCAGCTGCTGCAGGTGTCTGGTGAAGTACATGCAAACGGGATCATTGTGCTCTATTAATGGTCTTGGATGCAATGCCCATACTTATGAAATGTGCAACATAAAAGGCTTTCCTTACCACTGTTGACACATGGTGATCGAAGTTTAGACTGCTGTCAAATTTGTGTTCCCAAGTCATGCACCACTAGTTTCAAGCTTAGGGGATGCTGCCTATATTGTAATTTGCAGGGGCTACCTCTTTGCCAAAGGGGACAATGATGCACTTTTCTGCATTTAGTTTTAGACCATGGCTTTGGCACCAGTCATTTGTCTGTGTTAACCCCTCCTATAATATGCTAATATCTTTAGGGGACTCAATGGCTGCTCCCAGTTTGCAGTCATCTACCAACTTGGTAAGCCACAGGCTGTCTACTTTCACCTGAACTTCTGAAAAATAGATTCTGAATAGTAAAGGGCCCAGCATAGAACCTTGCAGTACCCCATTGATAACTGTTCTATGGGTGGAGGTGGAATCCCCAACCTTGACAGTATGGGTTCTGTTGGTAAGTCATTTGGCTATCCATCTAGTGACATAAGGGTTAATCCCCAGCTTGGATAGTTTCTCAATGATACCCGAGTTGGGGGTTTTGTCAAAAGCCTTAGCTAAGTCAAGATAGGTGGTATATATACTGCTTTGCCTTCATCTAGAGCTCTGGTGACATTCTTGGAGAAGTCCACCAGGTTTAATATGCATAATCTACCTTTAACAAATCCAAACTAAGTCAGGGCAAGAGTTTGAAAGTTGCCTATATCCTTGTTGATAAGGTCAGTGATGATTATTTCTATGGCCTTGCACATAAGGCTGGTTAGGCTTATGGGTCTGTAGTTCTCAGGGTAGGTTGATGGACCCCCTTTGTGCAAGGGGATTACAGTTGCTGTTCTCCACTCTGCTGGAAGAAAGCCAGCGCTCAGGCTATGGTTAAAGCAGTAAATGACGACCAGGAAGTTCCACGGTCTGGGTAAACCACAGCAATGCACGTACCTCCTTGTCAAAATTAAAAGTTTTCACTGTTACAATAAGGTTCCACGCTGAAGAATGTTCACCAACGAGTCTGCAGCAATAATGGAATTTATTCTTAAAAGCATACAAACTGGTACAGCCGACACAACGCCATGCAATAAACACATCCAACAGAATTTACCCGGGTTTCGTCCGCCAAGACGAACTTCTTCAGAATAACTATACCACTCACTACCTCCCCTTTATATACACCACAGATTCAGTCAATTACCTAATTAATTAATACTCAATTATACTATTTAAACAATTTATGCAATAAATATAATTAAACTTCAAATAATTTTGATAAATTCATATTTTGTATATATTAACATTAATCATGATTTGTATAACCATAACACAAACATGAACATTATCATTATTAAAAACCTCATTAAAAAAATAATAATTACATCATACTTATACAAAAAACAACAAAACACATAAACAATTATTCTATCCTAATTCCCATGTAAATGTATGTATAATGATATATGATGACCCTAAAATAATATATAAAATTGTATATATATAAAAATAATATATATGTGTATATGTATATAAGAATTGTATATTTAATGATGCAATGTGTGTTTATATATATATAGCCTCATAAATTAATATACAGTATTTTCCATAAGTTCTCCACCCTAATCTATACATGTAATGTTATATAATATGTGTATACTTCCTTATTTAATTATATAATGAATTATAAGGGTGTATATGTGACTTACTGAAGTATATATAAATGTACTGTTATACAAGCTGTTGTACATAAATGAACATAATTTGTTCATAAATATATTACACTTCCCTTATAGTAGAAATTATATTTGAAACCATTTGTTAGGAATATAAATTATTATTAAGAAACTATATATTAGGTTTAAATTTACCTAAATTCGGTAGTGTACAGGAACAAGGTCAACTCTTACCCTTAATATGATTTTTCATAAGGATAGGTTTGATTGTACTATATTCATTAAGTCCCAGCCAATTATGGGCATTCAACAGGATCTGCCATTTTAACTCCTGTATATCTAAATCATATTTTGTGTTTCTTCCCTGTACATCATATAGTAAATGATCAATTATACAAAATTTGAATCTATGATCAGCATATAATTGAATATGTCTCACTAGAATTTATCAAAATTATTTGAAGTTTAATTATATTTATTGCATAAATTGTTTAAATAGTATAATTGAGTATTAATTAATTAGGTAATTGACTGAATCTGTGGTGTATATAAAGGGGAGGTAGTGAGTGGTATAGTTATTCTGAAGAAGTTCGTCTTGGCGGACGAAACCCGGGTAAATTCTGTTGGATGTGTTTATTGCATGGCGTTGTGTCGGCTGTACCAGTTTGTATGCTTTTAAGAATAAATTCCATTATTGCTGCAGACTCGTTGGTGAACATTCTTCAGCGTGGAACCTTATTGTAACAGTGAAAACTTTTAATTTTGACAAGGAGGTACGTGCATTGCTGTGGTTTACCCAGACCGTGGAACTTCCTGGTCGTCATTTACCAGTTTGTGCTTTATTTACGTTTTTTTGGGTCAGTATGGAAGACGAGGTGGTTCCGGCGGACACCGGAGTTATACTTCAGCAAATTAATGCACAACTGAAGGAGCATTCGGCTCTAATTCAAAAACTGTTGGGCAAGAATAGTCATGACAATCACTCTAATGTCGATGATTCTCTTGGTCTGCCATTGACACAAGCCACGCCGCATTCTCCGATTATGGCAAAGCAAGGTGAGCCAAATAGACTTTTTAGTGGAGAAAATACCAGCAACATGAACAACTCTAATTTTAACATTTGGCGTGAAAACTCTTTTTTGTTCAATATGGTTCAGAATACTGATCAACCACCACAAACAAAACATCATGATGCAATGTGTGACATGCTTAAGACCTTTGAAATGAAATTGTTTAAATACAAGCGAGTACAATTAGAAAACAGTTATTTACAGAAAAATATAGATTTACATATGGTCCCCAAGGGACTAAGACTTTGGAAATACCCACACGGAAGTGAAAATAATGATAATATGTTAGAAGAGCTGCATGAACTGTTTAACAATACCGGAGTACGCATGATGGAAATCATGATCAAATACAATAATCTAAGAATAGATAATATGCTTAAGGAACTTGATATACTTAACCAAAACATCAGTCAAGATTCCACCTTTGACAGTCATTATACAAAATATACCACCATCATAAAGGACATTGACTTTAACTGCGGGATAATATATAACAAAAAATGTAACAAGATCACAAGGGACATTAAAAGGTATGAAAGTGGTGAAATCTATCCTAAATCCAAAAACAAATATAGAAATCATGGTGATGAGATACGAACAGAACGTATACGGCAAGGACAGGAAGTGTATGACATCACTTCCGACAATGAAGAACAGCAACAACATGGCCCCCATGAACAGAATGTATACAACGCAGAAGGAATAAGGCGTTCGGAAAGACTTCTCAATCGTGGAAATAATCGTGGTGAGGATGACTACAGAAACACGGGGGCGAGACCAAAAAGAGGTTTTTTAGCGGTAAACAACGCGAAAGCGGGATGGAAGAATCGGAAATGAGGAATCCATCTGTACATCGTATTGATATCAACGCGCTTATTTCTGTGGATATGGACAATGTTATCGCTGTACCAACTGCGGATGTATACCAACATATTATGGTACAAGATTCGATACAGTGCAACCAGGACACTTGTGAACAAGGTTTGGGACATATTCAAGCTATAAATGTATTACAGCCCCATATACAACAAGCACTAAGTATGAATGATATTGCTGGGGACAGTCAATTGTATCACGGTAATGTTAAGCAATTAGATAAAAGAGTAAATCATATATATAAACACAAGGATGATATAGCATCCATGATACGTGATATGGTACCTAGGTCACATAGACAGATGGGGCATGTCTGTAGCCGAAATTGTATGAAAAATAATGACAATACTAGTGATACCAAAGAGCACAACCATACTATAGATACGTGTGATTTTGTAACTGAGGAAATAACTGAAGAATCATTAACTGGAAGTATTTTTCAGGGTGATACACAATTAGAATCAAGTATAATACGACAAGATGATCGAGTATTATTAGACCTGACTACATATGATTACCCTGAAATTATTAACCTTTCTTCTAATATACCGAATAGTCATACAGAAACAATAACTGATATTATGACCAATGATGGTATGAATTGTAATAACATTAACTTTGTAAATGATGAAGTGTTGGATAATCATGAAATTAATATTCCTATTAATTTTAATATTGATTTAAACATTGACAATTATTTGGATAAAGAAAATATATGTATATCAGATAATAACTTCGAATTAATTGATAGAGAACCTTTAAGCAATCCAAATATAATTACCAATACATATGGAGATTATAAAATATTTAACTATTCTAAACATGTATTTGATACTAAACATGCTAACTTATTATCGCGAGGATATAATTTTGTACCCTGTCGCAAGGGGAGATTAGTTAATTCAATTGTCAACTTGAAAGTATTTAGTAGGAAATTAAATCTGAAATTATTTTTTGATGGTAGTGTACAGGACAATAGGAAGAACAATACGGGAATTGATTTGAAGAAACCAAGTATTTTTAATCCCCCCATGAATGATAAAATAATTACTTTTGAAAAACGGGCAGAAATGGACATCAGGGATTTCTTTAAACAATATAAAACTCCCATGCATAGTAATATGACTGAAAATGATGAAGAAATATTTAAACATATATTAAGTACAAAAGATATTAGAATAATGAGGCCTGATAAAGGTAGTGGAATTGTTATAACTGATAAAGGGGATTATATTTCTTACATGACTACCATGTTGTTAGGCACATCTTATTCTGAAATAAGTTTAAATGAAATTAATATTGCACACAAAAGAATTGACAACCTATTGGAAGACATGTTAATGCAGGGTGAAATAACAGAAGATGAACATAAATATTTAGCTAATGACTATCCGGTCATTAGCGGAATATTTGGCATACCAAAAATCCACAAGGGTCTGAACAATTTACAATTCAGACCTATAGTGGATGGGAAGAGAAATAAAACATGTTTCATCGGTCAATACTTAGATAGTTATTTCAAATTGAGTATGTCCAAATTTCCATACATTACAAGAGACTCCTGGGACTTCCTTAATATGATGAATCAAGTTAAAATGAAGGATGGAGATATCATGGTTACTATAGATGTATGCAATCTTTTTACATCTATACCACATGATATAGGTTTAATTTGGCTAGAAGAACAGCTTTTTGAGTCCAAAATGTTTGATCAAATCAAAATCAATACCCTGATTGGTCTAATGGAAATTGTACTTCATAACAATTATTTGTATTATGAAGGGAATTATTATAAACAAATTGATGGAGTTGCAATGGGGGCAGCATGTGCCCCCATGTATGCTAACTTAATCATGACATACTGGGAGTATAATTATATTTTCAACAGTCCATTCAAAAAATACATCAAAATATACACCAGATATTTGGACGATATCTTCATAATATGGGACAACGATGAGACAGCATTAAAAATATTCCTTGAATATATTAATCAAAATGTTCGATTTTTAAAATTCACACATCACATTGGTTATGAAAATATATCATACCTGGATGTGGAATTAACCTTTGATAAACATAGGGGACAATTAAAATCAAACATTCACAGAAAATCAACATTTTCCAACTCCTATCTTCACTATGACAGCTGGCACCCTGACCATCAAAAGAAGGGAGTTGTAAAGGGCCAGATGGTCAGGGCAGCCAGGATGATTAGTGAAGAAGGGGAATTTCATGATGAGTTAGAATTTATGCAAAATATGTTTTTAAATAGGGGTTATCCAAAAATCTTATGTGAAACAATTAAACAAGAAGTTAAAGTTAAGAGACAGGTAGGAAAATATCAAGCCATATTACGTTATGGCTATGACAAAGACATAAGTAAAATTCAATATGAAAGTAAGGATCAGATACCCCTATATATTTCTGTATTTGATGATTGTACCCCAATAATTAAGAACATTATTATTAGAAATTGGAATTTGTTTACCAATGAACATATGATAGCATCAATATTTCAAGGACCCATCAAGTTCGTATATAAAAAGGATGCATCTTTCAAGGAATATTTTGAACATAATATGGAAGTACAGCAATACAAAACCAATAGACCAATAGGAAATTTCAGATGTGGAAGATGTACAACATGCAAATATATACATGATACACAGGAGAAAATTAAAATTAATTTTAATAATATCAAAATTAAAGGACACTTTAACTGCCATACTTCAAATGTGATTTATGTAGCACTTTGTCAACAATGTAGAGCCTTTTATATAGGCAAAACAAGTAGGAAGTTCAGGAGTGGAATAAAAGAACATGTTTTGGATATAAAGCATATGAAAACCACAAATGCCTTAGTGAGACATATTCAATTATATGCTGATCATAGATTCAAATTTTGTATAATTGATCATTTACTATATGATGTACAGGGAAGAAACACAAAATATGATTTAGATATACAGGAGTTAAAATGGCAGATCCTGTTGAATGCCCATAATTGGCCAGGACTTAATGAATATAGTACAATCAAACCTATCCTTATGAAAAATCATATTAAGGGTAAGAGTTGACCTTGTTCCTGTACACTACCGAATTTAGGTAAATTTAAACCTAATATATAGTTTCTTAATAATAATTTATATTCCTAACAAATGGTTTCAAATATAATTTCTACTATAAGGGAAGTGTAATATATTTATGAACAAATTATGTTCATTTATGTACAACAGCTTGTATAACAGTACATTTATATATACTTCAGTAAGTCACATATACACCCTTATAATTCATTATATAATTAAATAAGGAAGTATACACATATTATATAACATTACATGTATAGATTAGGGTGGAGAACTTATGGAAAATACTGTATATTAATTTATGAGGCTGTATATATATAAACACACATTGCATCATTAAATATACAATTCTTATATACATATACACATATATATTATTTTTATATATATACAATTTTATATATTATTTTAGGGTCATCATATATCATTATACATACATTTACATGGGAATTGGGATAGAATAATTGTTTATGTGTTTTGTTGTTTTTTGTACAAGTATGATGTAATTATTATTTTTTTAATGAGGTTTTTAATAATGATAATGTTCATGTTTGTGCTATGGTTATACAAATCATGATTAATGTTAATATATACAAAATATGAATTTATCAAAATTATTTGAAGTTTAATTATATTTATTGCATAAATTGTTTAAATAGTATAATTGAGTATTAATTAATTAGGTAATTGACTGAATCTGTGGTGTATATAAAGGGGAGGTAGTGAGTGGTATAGTTATTCTGAAGAAGTTCGTCTTGGCGGACGAAACCCGGGTAAATTCTGTTGGATGTGTTTATTGCATGGCGTTGTGTCGGCTGTACCAGTTTGTATGCTTTTAAGAATAAATTCCATTATTGCTGCAGACTCGTTGGTGAACATTCTTCAGCGTGGAACCTTATTGTAACAGTGAAAACTTTTAATTTTGACAAGGAGGTACGTGCATTGCTGTGGTTTACCCAGACCGTGGAACTTCCTGGTCGTCATTTACCAGTTTGTGCTTTATTTACGTTTTTTTGGGTAAGTATGGTTAAAGCAGTGCCAAGTCGATCTGCTAGGTTATGTTTTAGGTTGTTTAGTAAGCAGCTTGAGATGTTATCTAGTCCCATAGAGGCCATGTTTTTGGACTTGGACAGCACGGATATGACATGCGCATTAGAGATACTGGGGAGAGGACAGGTGTCCGGTATGCTTTGCGGAATGGCTGGTAGGACAGGGGGGTGAAGTTTGTGCCAAATTTGTCAGCTAACAGGTTGGCAATTTCCTCCGGGTCAGTGTGAGTGGTATTGAAGAAATGGCAGCCCCTGCAAGTACAGCAATTGCACAGCTCCAAAAATCCAAAATGCAATAATAATAATAAGAGAACCAGCAAACTGTAGCATTTAAATAGTGAGTGTGAGTGGTACCACCCACTATGAGTTCAGCACATAGCTGGATGTTCCCTTTTAGATTGTGGATGCAGATAAAGAATGCCTTATGATTGTATTTAGCTAGGGAAGCTAATTTAGCTTCATAACTAGCTTTAGAGAACTTTACCAGGTATCTTGTTTTTATGAGATGACTAGGTTTTGATCCTGTCAGGTACAGCAGAGTCAATACAGTTGTTTAAGTAGTTATACATGGTGTTTATGTACTCCTCTGCATAGGAGTCATTGTTGGCTGTGTTAGCAGGGGGTTTGAAACTTTTCAAACCATCGCTTAGTAGACTGTAGTTTGTTTTGGAGAAGTTTCTCAATTTTATTGCTCCTGTGGAGGTGTGTCAAGTCTAATCATTACTTTGAATGAGACAGATTTATGGTTTGACCTTACTAGGGAGGGAAGAACACAGTGGGTAGTGCAGTGAGCCCTCCCATATTGGTGAGTATTAAGTACAGAATATTTGAGCCCCTTATGGGGGTGAAGACTTACTGTTTCAGAGTATTTGTATTAACAAAGTCCAGGAACCTCGGGGTGATTGAGCGTGTGCTCATGTATATCGCCCAGTCGATAGAAAGATAGTTGAAATCTCCCATGACCAAGTTGTTTAGTTATATAGTGAGTGACTCAAGTAAGTCCAGATAGGCAGTGTGCTTTTCATGGTTCATGGTGAGGGAACGTGTAGCTAGCAATGATGTGGTGGGGTATTTTTACCTATAGTTATTTGGACCTGGAATAGGTCAAGAAAGTCATAATATTTAAGTAGTCTCGAGGTGTATTTGGATTTAATGAAGATGGAAACAGCTCCACCTTTGGTTCTTTCGTGCTCATTTTTAAGTATGAATGTGTGGAAGGCATTGTAGGCTTGCATGGCTGGGATTCTCTCTGCAGCCTTGAACCAAGTCTCGGTGACTGCACAGATGTCAGAATGTTCAAAGGTGAGGAGAGCTTCCAGGGAGTGCAGTTTCCTGTTTAGACTCCTAGCATTAAGCACCATAAACTTGAGTTGGTCTGTAGTGGATTTTTTTATGCCAGAAGTTTTGTTTTTTTGGTATTGCCTAAAAAGGCACTATGAGGGAGGCAAGTGTCTTTGCTGGTATTCGAAAGCCTAGATGAAACAGGTGAAAACCTTCTTTGGCAAAGCAATGTGGTTTGTCGACCATGTCTTCCCAGGCTGACAGATAATGGATCTCTCTGGATCGACACCAGAAGCTAAGCCAGTTATTGAAGAAAATCATTTTTGTTTATATTGTGGCATTATCCTGGGTAAAAATAGAATGTTGCTTAGGGCTAGGGACATACCTGCCTGGGACACAGTCTGAGAGTTCAATCATGTCTCTTCATATAGTCCAGGAAGGTATGTCTAAGTCATTCACTCCAACATGTACTCTAGCAGAATCATAACAGCAATTGTTGTTGAGGGACTTGAGTGAGTGTGTAATTTGATGGATGCTGGCATCTGACAGGCAGCTGACTGTGACCTTCTACTTGTCCTGCCTGCTGAGGGAGACATCTGTGTGTCTCACTGTGGAATCTCCTATGACCAGTACATTTGGTTTTGAGGTGTTCTGCCTTAGGGGCTTATTTGCTGAGACACTGGTATGTATGTTGTTATGTGTAGTAGATTTAGACTGTGCTCTAGTATCTGTGAGTTGTTTGCATTTGGAAGGTCTCTGATCTTTAGGTAGGCTGTTAGTGAGTAACTCCATGTATGTGGGTTTGTGTCTTGACTTTATGTTGTGTGAGAGGAAAGATATGTGCTGACAACCTGTTTGATGTCTTTATTCTTACATGAGAGGATTGATTCCAGTTTCATAGTATACTTACATCTGTCACATACTGTATTTGTTTGCTGTTGGAGCAAATGGTTGTCAGTATACATGAGGCAATTACTACATTGCCTCAGGATGCCCATGTCAATCAGGTTTGTTGGAGAAATGTTGACAAACTGACTGTCCATTGTAGCAGTATAAATGGGAAGTACAGTTAGGGGTGGGCAACTTAGATCAGCTTTTGCTCTAGGGTTAGCAAGGGAACTTATTCTATTGAGGATTATTGATTAAAAAAGTGTACAGCTGAGTTGCCTACAGTGCAGCAGGGAAGCCCAGGAGGATTTCAGTCACTGTTCTCTAGGAAAACAATTGTATCTATACACTGCTAACCCCCACTGTGAGATGAGGAGCTACATGCAAATGTGAGGCTTTAATACAAGCAAATTTAAACAGGAGTTTTTGGACATTAGTTTGTAATGATTGGATGGAAACATAGTTGTGTAGAATGGTATTTAGTGTCAGGGAAGCAGATGGATGCCAGATAATATTATAGGTAGTAAGAAGCTGTGTATGTATTAGTTGATAGGGTAGATCTAACCAGTTTGGGCTTTTTAGTGCTATACAGTGGTGAGTTCTGAAAGAGATATTTGCTGCAAATTTGCCTCTTTATTGTAGTATTGTTCAGGTTTTGATTTTTGAGATGCTTAAAGGTTAGTAAGGATAGAAACTCCATAAAGTACTGAGAGGAAGATTTAGGTAGTGGCTAGTGTAGTTTTAGTTACGTTGCTAAGAACATTTTGGGCATTCCTAATTTTTGATGATTTATATGCAATTTTAGGTACTGAGGAAGTAGGAATCAGGAAGGAAGCAAGAAGTTGCGGGGCTGTAGGATATATAGTGGTGGTGGTGGAGTCTGAAAGCTGGTAGAAGATAGATAGGAAGGAATTATTTCTTATGAAGGAAGAGGGTTAGGTTGTCCTGAATCTTGTCTTGTGCTTCTGAAATGTAAGAAGTAGAGGGGTTTGAAAAAACAGAGTTTGAAAATAAATAGTAGGTAATGGTTTATCTGGGGAAGGTAGAAGCTGAAATGTAGAATAATGTAGAATAATGAGAGGGTACTGTTGGGAAGGAGTCTGAGCAGGAATGGATGTAGTGCAAAGCAGTATGGGAAGGAGAAAGGTTGTAGGGAATGAAACTAAATGTTAGGTGAAAGTTGGGAAATAGGAAAATACAAACAGGAGTGTTTGTATGAATGTAGTAAAGTTGGTTGGGGAGTTAGAGAATGGGTGTCACAGTTGAAATGTGTAAGTGGGAAATTGAAGAGCAGGTGGAAAATGGGGCTACAGTAGTGGAATGAAGTGAAGCCAAGCATAGCAAAGCTTCCCACCCTCAGATCAGTTATTACAGAGAGCAATCAGTTTATAGCAGATAGAGGGAATTTCTCAAGGACTCACAAAGCAGAACATGTTTTCTTTTACTTACTGAATGCAGAAATGAAGAAATTAGGGAGAGTGAGTAACTGGGATATACAGTGTAATCTATTGGTCAAGAGAAAGTACAATGGTCTACTTACTAAGTGGTCTGTAGAATACAAGGACTACTGCTTTGAGGGGGATGCCCAACTGACTTTCCAGCACAGGGCTGGCATGTATTTGAAGAGTTATGGTTAATGCACAGCAAAACTTTTCATGTTAAATTTGTTTACATTACACAATGGCAATATTCTCAGTGAAAATGTTTGAGAGTTGGTCCTTGTGGCATAGCGCCTGCAATACTGGAGTCAAGGATGGATGAAGTGACCACAGGCTCCGAAAGGAAAGATAAGAGAAAAACTCTACTAAACTGTAATATTATATGGAGGTAATAAAGTTAATACTTATTCCTAAAGATGGACAAAGGAACATGGTGAGTCAGAGCAATAGAATATGGGGTATTTTAAGAGTAGAGAGATGGTAAGAAAGTTTATGAATGCAAGGCGAAATAGGTTTTGCAGGCTGTATACTGATAGAGAAACCACAGTAATAAAGTGTATAGAGCAAACTGCCTGAGCATAGCACTATACTGGTAAATGCAATATAACACTATCACTTCGCAAACACTCATTGGATTAACCAGAACATCAAAGGAGTGATGTATATACCATACCATAACAATAGCAAATGAAATTACATATGTAGTTGTTAAAGGTACAGGCTCAACATAAATAAAGCTTATCTGACTTGAATGAAATCAATACAAATGCAACACACTGCAAAGGTCTTTTCATTGTTTATAGAGTCTTTGAATGAATACAAATGTAATAACACATGACACATACCTGGCTGGGATGAAAGATGGTGACTGACTGGAAGTGAAGACCAAAGTGACGAGAAATTTAGCAATACATTCTACTACCGTGACCCTCCCAACCTCAGGTCAATTATTACAGAGATCAATCAGTTTATAGCAGATAGAGGGAAATTAACTAGGAGGCACAAAGTAGAACAGTTTTTCTTTCATTTACTGAATGCAGAAAGCAGGAAGCTAGTGAGACTAAGTAACTGGCATATACAGTGTAATGTGCCAGCCAAGAGAAAGGACATTTGCCAACTTACTAACGGTTCCTTAGAATAAAAAGACCACTGCTTTGGGTGGGATGTCACAGCTACTTTCCCACACAGGGCAGGCATGCATTTGACTAGTTACAGTTAATTCACAGCAAGGCTCTTCATGTAAAACTTGCTTACATTGCATAAAGGCAGTATTCTCAGTGAAAATGTTTGACAGCTGGGCCTTGTGGCTGAAATTCTAAAATTTCAGACTCAGGGGTAGATGAAGTGACCACAGAATATTGTATAATAATATAGTATAATATATAATAATAATCAAGTTGCTAGGTTGATGATCATCCCAAAATTGTGGTTATAGAACAAATATGCTGATGGATATAAATATGAAAAAATGAAAAATTTCAATTTTCCAACAAGGTGTTCATTTCCTTCACTATGACATCCTTTGATTTTTCTGCCCTGGTATGGCAATGGATGTTTACTTTTAACTGTGAGGTAACCGACTTGGAGAGATCTTGCATATTGAGGCAGGTTATCACATGCCTCAGCAGTTAACTTTTCACCTGCTAGGGCTAAATAGTAAGTCGTTATTACAAAAATAGTACAGGATCAAGAAATATAAAGAAAATTGTTTATACATTTAAATGTTTCTTCTTTATATGTAAAACTAAGACTGTATTCTGTAATAGCCATTTTGCTGTCATTAAGTTACCCACAACAAAAGCAAATGGAGGACTAAATCCAATGTAACCCACAGAAAGCAGGAAACACTGTTTCAAAATCATTACTGTAAAGGCTAGGCTAAATTGCCCCTGAGCCACTAATCACAAAATGGCGGATTGCAATATGGGCTGCAATTCCATCTATTTTTAGTTTCTCTTGGGATGTGCTGAGAATATCTTTTCCATCACAATATTTGCTGAATTGTGAATTCATAAAAGTACTGCCAATCTCTCAAGGGCAGCTGTACCACAGAAAGAAAAACATTAGTAAAAGTTCAAACTGCTGTTGGCAGAGACGTGCATTAGAAATGACTCACCAACCCACTTGAGAGTAGTGATGTGGAATAATTATGACATATCAGGCAAGGTCCAAAGCTTAAGTTCATGACAGAGGAGCCCAGAACTGTCAGTTCTTTCAAATCTTTTTTTCTCTTAATGTAGTGAGAATGCCCGTTGACTCTTTTCTGTACAATTTCTTGTTTTTGTTTGATCAGACTGGGAAGTATTTAAGCATAATATCCTCAGGCTGCAAACACTGTATTATGCAATGTCCATATCAGACAAAATGTTTAGTGACCGCTATTGGCTGTACACAGCTTATTGAAATAAAACCCTGTGTTTTATTTATTCTCTTTTGCAAGTAGGTTGTAGAGTCCTTCACTTGGCAGAGAACTAGAAGTGCATTGTGCAGTGAGAAGAAATTTCCGCAGAGCAAAAAGAAGAGTTACCTAGGAAACAAGAATATCATTAACATTTGCATGCAACAGTGGGTATGGTTCATCAACTCTGCACAGAAAGTTTGGTCATAGCTGATATTTTGACACCCAGTTTCATTTTAAATCTCTGCCCATAAATTCCTGAAGGATTAACGCATCATGCGTTTGACCATGCAGTCTATCCTCAGTGGAAAAGTAAATGCTCTAGTAACAAAAGAATGCAGGTATGTAGAGCAGCAGTTTGGAAGGCAATTAATCCTGTTTAATCCAAAAAGAGCGTGTTTGCAGTAGTTGGTATGTCTTATCTCTGCACCATATTCAAATAATCCACATGTCTTATTTGAAAAGCAGAGTTTTTTTGACACTTACTGTTATGTATACACAAGAAAACATCTTGGGTCTTATTCTAAAAGACTTGCTGTTAATGAATGTGACCATGTACACTGTGAGCAGGATGAGAGCAAGTCTTTTGGAATCTGGCCCTTTGTTATGCTTTTACAGACCTTTTGGAAGCAAGAGTTCCAGTCTGTTTCTACTAGAGCTCCTAGCCTGATAAAATATTAAAGTTTTCCATAGGTAGCACAATACTATAAATCTGTATGGGAATTGTATAAGAAAATCACTGAGGCATCAGGTTATAACTTTTGCAGGGATACATACCTGTAAGCAAACAAAAAGTGTTTGAATTATATATGCACAATGTTGTGCAAAAGCTTTTTTATTAGTAACTTAAACAGAAAGGCCCCCTTAGTCGTTAGCCTAGTAACAATCTATGACTGTATGAATCTATGAACAGTCATCAGATAAAAGGACATATTTCTGCTTGCTGAAAACTAAGAAATTCTGAACTCATGACCTTGAACTTCATTATAATAGGATTTCTATTTTCTCTAAGCAGTATTCACCGTTGAGTTTAATAGAATATTTAGCAGGAAATGCTGGCATACTCGTAGCATAAAATATTTATTTTGAGAATGTATGTATTCATGAAGGGTTGCTCAGAACTTTGCCAGAGTCCCCATTTATAGCCACATGCACAACTGAGAAGCCATGTATAGCTGTAGTAAAAGTCACAGTTCTCCATTAATACGGCCCCCTTGTTTTATATATTTAAGAAAAACATCTGCCAGTACAGTGTAAATGAAACAAGACCACATAAAACTTCATAAAATCTTTAAAAAATTAGGCTAGTATCTTTAAAACAAAAATGTTATCTTTATTTCATGGACAAGGGGTACTACAAAATGATGGAACTAGGATTTCAGTCATATGGGTCATGTTTAGAAATTATTGTTCCATAAAGAGCATACCAGTTTTTCACAACTCTTTTGCCTTTGTTTGCCATGAAACATGAAAACCTGGATCAGGTGTACACCAGAGAAGTAACTCCAAGAGTAAGTCTTTTGGAGTCTAGTCCTCAGTGTAAGCCTGCTTATAGGTAGGCCTTACACCACAGTAAGAGACTTACACTAAGAGCAAGTTCTTTACACCACAGCAAGAAACTTACACTAAGAGCTAGTTCTTTTGTAATCTGGCCCTTTCTTTTTTAGTGAGTGGCAGAAATATAATCAGATTAGAGAGAATCTTAGTGTGTTTGGTGACAAGGATAAACTTTTTATAGACGCTTTGTGGATGACTTGTTTTTTCTTTGGGATGGTAGTTTGGATGAGCTACCCATTTTTGAGGAACAAGTGAATAGGTTAGTTCCCTTTTTAAAGTCCACCATGAATCATTCAACACAGAATATATCTTTTTTAGATGTGAACATATGGCGTTTGCCAAATGGTGAGTTTAATACAGGGGTACATCGAAAGTCTTGCCATAAGAACACTCTTTTACACAGACATAGCATGCACCTGAATCATGTTTTCACCAATGTCCTTAAGGGACAAGGAATTAGGGTATCTTGATTGAACCCATGCCTTAATGACTTTGAACAAGAACTCAATGATCTAGGGGACAGGTTCTGTGATAGGAAATATAAACCTACAGAAATAGAGAAAACATTTGCACAAGTCAAAAGTATAAGGCATGATCGTGCCTGTCCAATTTTTTCTGACACTGGATTACAGATGTATAGAGCTAACACCAATGAAAATTTGGACAATAGTGAGAGCCAACAAAGGTTTTCACTTTATTATACACAGGATGTGCAATCCATTAAAGATGTTATTATCAAATATTGGGACCTACTCATGTTAGATCTAGAGGTTAAAAAGTATGCAGGTGAAAGACCACAATTTACCTATAGAGAAACCTACATAGATTGCTATGTTGTACAGATTACAAAGTAGGGGAACTACAGGCCTCAATGGCACCTATCCATGTACTAAATGCACTTTCTGTAGCTTCATCAGTAATATTAGCGTTTTTGTGCATCCCATAACTAGACAATTGTTTCCATTCAAAGTCAATGCCACTTGTGATACCAGGCATGTGGTTTATATTGCTAACTGTATATCATGTTTTTCTTTCTATATAGGCAAGACGGATAGGATGTTAAAAGAAAGAATAAGGGAACATTTGTATCAAATTCGCATCAAGTCAGAAGTGAATGCTTTATCTAAACATGTCTTGCAGAATGACAATACCCACATATTTTTATTTTCAGTGTTACAGATTAATGTACCTAATACTAGAGGGGGTGATATTAGAAATTTCACTGAACAAACTGAAACACAATGGATCATAAAAACAAAAGCCCATATCCCCCCAGGTCTTAATGATAGGGTCCCCTTGAAACCAGCCCTAAGAAATAGGAGACATAGAATCAAGTAAATACTTTTAAAGTTTATATAATCCAGGTTTTTTATCATATTTTATTATATTCACAATTATATTCCTTTATTTATAATAATTATTTTATATAATATTCTACATAACAGTTTATATAATAAAATATACTCAGTTTTTATACAAATTTATTAGTTTTAGAATATGAGTTTTAAGATAGATGTTATAGTATTATATTAAGGTTTGAATGGATGCTTTTTGCCTTTAAGGACCTAATTGATTAATGAATTTAATTATCTCATTGTGTTTTTAATGTATATATAAGTATTTGTTAGGATTGAGTGTCATAGGTTTGATAAAGCTCTTCAGCGAAAGCGCTTACCGATTGTCTCAATAAATCATTATAGTTTGAACAAGAGACTGGATATTACTCTTTTATGATCTGCAATTTTTTGGAGTTAGCAACTTGAAAGTACCAAGGAACAAAGGTCTGAAAAGACATGAACTTTTTAAACAGTGGAATACTGCATGGTGTGACTGCGAACAGAACCTGGTTTATTTATTATCATAAGGATAAACTGTTGATGCACCAGGGAGTATAGATTTTTTTATTTCTCTACATTGGTGCATCAGCCAAAAATATTTGTACAGTACGCAAGATATGTTTTATTTCACACCTTGTATATGAGTTCTACTGTAAGGATATATACACATGCTTATACACTAGTTGACAGTTCCATCAGACAACTGACAAATCATTTTAAAATCAGTGACTATGTAATTCATCTAAAACACAAATAAACTAATGTATGTGTTTTTACATGGGGCCAAATATCTTTGCCTACCCCCAGCCCCAACTCCACCACCACATGCCTACAACTTAATGTATACCTAATCTGAGATCACCCAGTTGTGGAGAAATTTAAAATCACTCTTAACTCCACTGTCTGTTGAACATGTACTACAACTGTTGCCCATAATCAGTTGTAAATACACTTACACACAACCAGATATGCACACACTCCCACACAGCATCTCATACACTGGCACACACATGCACGTCTCATTGTATACTCACCAAGTGCCATATACCATCCCAGCTGAAATGTCACAAAAACACAGCAGTAAATAATGCTAAAACTTGTCTCAATCAGAAGGGAAGATAATTCCCAGTATGACAAAGTATACTTGCAACTAAACTGCACCCATAGGTTCATAGGTAGGTACCAGGTTATTGGCCCAAGGGCCTAAGTAAGCCTAGCCAACAACATTCCCTGGCTTACGCCAACCCAAGAAAGTCAATTTCCTGTGCCTCTGTCAAGCAGAGCCACAGAAGTGATCCCCAGGGTGTATTTCCTATTTTCCATCCACTCATCAAGATTTTTCTTGAAGAGTGTTACTGAGGAACTTTGCTTGACATAGATGGGTAGCTTGTTCCAGAGTATGGGAAGTCTCTGGGGCAGGAATCTATCCCTCCAGCATGTCCTGTTTATTGTGGTGACAAGGTTTAGGTCCCTAGAGCGTGTAGCTCGGAGGGATTGGGATTTCTTTAGATGTAGCATGTCCAACAGCTCTGGGTTTGACATAGCTTTATATGTTAGGCAGAGATCTCTTCAGAGTAGGCAAAATGCTACAGAGTAAAGCTGGAGTTTTTTGAGACAGTCAGTGTAGGGCATCTGTTTGAGGCCAGTAATCCTCTTTGTGAGGTACTTCTGTGGCCTTTCCAGCTGCTGCAGATGTCTTGTGAGGTACATTCCAAAAGGGGCGTTGTACACTATAATGGGTCTAATGAGTGTCGAGTAGAGGGGAACAATGACCTCTTTTTTCCTGGATGAGAACCCTTTTATGATGAGGTGTGCCACGTAGAAGGATTTCCTGACTACTGTGGCAATGTGATTATCAAAGAAGAGACTACTGTCCACCTGGGTCCCAAGGTCTCTTATCACACATTCGGCATTAAGATGACTGCCACCTATGTGGTAGTTCATGGGTACAGAGATTTTACCAAAGGGGATAACAATGCACTTTTTGGCATTGAGCTTGAGGCCATGGCTCTGACACCAGGCATCTGTCTCAGTGAGGCACTTCTGTAGGATGTCCACATAATTTGGGAACACAACTATAGCTCCTAGTTTGCAGTCATCTGCAAACTTCATTAGCCAGAGGCCTTCTGTGTTCTACTTCAGAGAAGTAGATACCAAACAGGAGAGGTCCCAGGACTGAACCGTGTGGTACTCCACTTGTCACTGGTTTGAAGTCAGATTTGGAGTCTGCAACTTTTACAGTGTGGGTTTTGTCAGTGAGCCAGTTAGCAACCCATCTTGTGACATAGGGATTTATACCTAGTTTAGTGAGTTTAGCTATAATTCAAGAATGGGGGATGGTGTTGAAAGCCTTGGCGAGGTCAAGATAGGCTATGTGAACCACCTTACCCTCGTCTACGGCTTTGGTGACTGCCTCAAAGAAGTTGACCAGGTTCAGGAGACATGATCTGCCTTTCACAAACATGAACTGGGTGGGGTCCAGAGTTTGAAGGTTACCAATGTCATTGTTTATGAATTCCATGATGATACATTCCATGGTCTTGCAGACCAGGCTCATCAGGCTAATAGGGCGATAGTTCCCAGGATCAGTGGTGGCTCCCCCTTTGTGGATTGGGATAACTGTTGCTGTGTGCCATTCAGTGGGCACAAAGCCTGACGTGAGGCTATGATCGAACATGGTACTTAGGTGGGGAACCAGTTCGTTCTGAAGTTCATGTAAAACACAGCCTGGAATGTTGTCCGGTCCCATGGATGCTGTGTTTTTGGCTTTAGACGGTGCTGCTTTTACCTGTGTAGTTGTGATTACATGGACTCTGCATTCTTCCTGTATAGATATGGGCCTTATAGGGGGTGAGAGGGGAGTAAAGTTAGCACTGAACCTATCTGCCAGGATGTTGGCAATATCAGTTGGTTCTGCAATTTTTATGCCATTGGGCTGTAACTCAGAGCAGATCTGGGTGTTGCCATTGAGATTCTTGACATAGCTATAGAATGCTTTGTGGTTGTCCTTAGAATCAGTGGCAATCTTGTTTTGTAGCTAGCTTTGGAGGATCTGGATCTGAGCTTCTTACTGAGGCTGACCAGGGAGCTCCTCCACTCATGGGATTTTACTTGCTTTTGCAACAGTTTTTTCCTTCTGTTGTAGAGTTTGTTTATGGCAGGGGACCACCAGATTAGCTTCCTTTTTTTTGGAGGATAGCGTCTTGGTTCTGTTTGGGATAGCATGATCCATGCACTCATGTAAGTGCTTATAGAGTGCATTTGTGTAGGATTCAGCAGTCTTAACTGTATTGTCCATCTGCATGGGTGTCGTGAAGTTCACCACTTCTGTCTTAAGAAGCATGAAGTTGGCTTTGGAGAATTCTTTTACCATGGTTTCCTTAATGGGGGTGGGGGCGGGATGTGGATATCTAGGGTGATTAGCTTATGGTCGGATCTGACCAATGAGGAGTTGACTTCAGGTGTTGAACACTGGTCACTAATGTTGGTAATGACTAGGTCTAGGATATTGTTGCCCCTGGTGAGGGTGTGGATAAGTTGATTCAGGCCATTGGAATTTATGAATTCCAGAAATCGCTGAGCAAAGGAGTTGGTACATGAGCAGTTTTCCCAGTTAATGGTGGGGTAGTTGAAATTGCCCAATATTAGGGTGTTTGGTTGAACCCTAATATTCTCCAGTATATCAAGAAAAAAGGAGTGGGAATGCTGGGGCATGGCGGGGGCTCTGTAGCAAGCTACAATTTGGATTGCAGTTTTGCCCAGAGTTAGTTGCACTTGGATAACCTTGGATGCATTATGCTGAGCAACTAGCCTGGAGGTGTGGATACCCTTAATGAATATGGACACATCTCTTCCTTTGGTGTTCCGGTCCAGGTTAGATGGCCAAAAAGTGTGGTATGAGGTATAGCCTGGTAATGCAGAGGTGCTCTCTGGAGCCTTGAACCAGGTTTCAGTCACTGCACAGATGTCGATGTTCTCCATTTTAAGGAGTGCCTCGAGTGAGTACATTTTTAGATTTAGACTTCTAGCATTGAGTAGCATTACCCTCAGTTTTTGCTTGCCTGTTCCTGTTACAGTGGTGAATTTGTCATTTGAACCTTGCCTAAAAAAGGCACTATAGGGGCAGCAAGAGCCTTTGCCAGCATCCAGAATCCCAGGGGTGTCAGGTGCAGGCCATCTCTGGCAAAGCATTGTGGTCTGTCGACCATGTCGTCCCAGGTAGACAGATACTGGATCCCCTTAGAATGAAACAAGAAGCTTAACCAATTGTTGAAGTCAGTCATTTTGTCCTTGTACTGCGGTATCATTTTGGGTGATGGCAGGATGCTACTCAGGGCTAGAGTCATACCTGCCTGGGCTATAAGATCGGAGAGCTCTTCCATGTCTCTTTTCATGTAGTCCAGGGAGGTACATCTCAGGTTGTTCACACCAACATGGACGATCACAGAGTCATAGTTGTACTTGTTGTGGAGTGACCTGAATACATGGGTAATGTGGCATATCGTGGCACCCAACAGGCAGCTGACAGTAACCTTCTCCTTGTTTAGCCTGGTGAGTGGGACATCAGTGAGCCTGACTATAGAGTCACCTATGACTAGTGTGTTAGGTACGTTGTTTTGCCTTATGGGCTGTGGTTGATTGCACACTGAGTCTGTGGGCTGTGTGTCATTTGGGTTGTGTTAGTGGGGGGAGGTTGCTTGCATTTCTGCTTTAGAGGTCTCTGTTGCTTGAACAGATTATTACTGAGAGCTTCCACAAATGTTTTTGTGTTTCTGTGTGTGGATTTTGGTGGTGTAGGTTTAGTGGAACTATGTGATGAGTGTGGTGTGGTGCAAGTGTTTACCTTCTCCTGTTGACTGCCAATTTCAGTCATGGTTGGAAAGATCTTCACATCCAGTTTGGCTAGATAAGTGCATCTCTCACAGGTTGTAATGTTGGGTGGTAGGAGGAGAGTGTTGTCTGTGTACATGAAGCAATTGCTACATTGCCCCAAGATGCCCAGATTCATCAGATAGACAGGAGATAACACTGGGAGCTGACCCATTGACATGCCTGAAAAAAAACTATTTTCCTCTAGACAAGTGAGGAAAGTGAGTACAAGAGCTGTTTTTCTCTAAGCAAGTAAGGAAAGTAAGTGCAAAAACTGTTTTCCTCTAGGTAATGAGGAAGGTTGAGTGCTGTAGTAATTTGTAGTTTATTTAGTGCTTACAACAAGTTCTGAACATGAATAAGAAAATTCAGGTGCTAAAACTAAGAATCTGGATCTTGTTGTAGATAGGCTACTTAGTGCTCATCACTCCCACTGATAAGCTAGAAGGCTTCCCTCCAACACAAAAAGGCTTGGGGGCACAGAAGCTTACAAACAGTCCTGGATACAGCAAATCTATATCTGGACTAAACTAGTTACAGAGAAGGTGGGAAACAAGCGCAAAGGCAGGGTTTTAAACCTGAAAGTTGAAAGAGATGGAAAACCTGCCGAAATGGCCACTAAACTACAATTTCTGGGCCAGAAACCACTCTTGTGGTAGATAGGCTGCCTAGTGCTTACCTTTGTTCTCCCATTATTTTCTGCTTTGTCCAGATAAGTTGGGAGGTGTGATTTGAATGCTTACTGGCTGTGACATGACCACCACATGCCACCCCACTGACACACACAATTAAGTACATACCCTAAAACAGTGGAGGCAATGCACCATGATGACTACCATCTAGGAAATTAGGTTCCAGGTAGGTCTCATGCATATTACTGTCTCTTCATCTGACCATTGTAGTTAAGGCAAGATGCATATGAGAAATCGCACTGTGTGAGCATGTGATTGTAGAATGACTTTTGATGTAGTGGTCAACACAGAGAAGAGTACATATTCACTATTTTTTAAGTTTTAAGAAGGCTGTCAGTTTTAAAAGGCATGCACATTTTACTAATATCCTGTTATGCATGCTCTGATATGCTGTGTGCTTTGCAGCTGTTACTGGGCAGTCTGATGCTCCCAGTGTCAGTGGTCCATTCAGTGACGCACACAGTATGGCTGGCATATTCATTAACAGTGAATACTGTGCATGACACAGGATTTCCACTGTGCTCAGCAATTGTTGATGTGTATATGCAGAAATGAATCAGTGATAATTGGGATCTGACTGCTGGGTTCATATTTAGGTACCTATCTGGGAATATCCTGGTTACTGTTGTCACATATAGTGAAGCTTGAGTCATCAGAGGAACATGTGGAGTCAGCATCAAGCAGCTGCACTGAGGATGTTCATGAAGATGCCAGTGGTGGTGACATCATACTACATCAACATGCTGGATTGGTTGAACAGTCAGTAAGTGCTGAGGTTTTCCACCATGATGATGTTGATAAATATGGCTGGACATTATTTGTCTGCATAATCTACCTTTTTTGGGCCATGTGCTCATTAAGTCCAATGCCCACTTCTCTAATCAGATGTTAGGTCATATTGATAACATCAGTACATAATGGAATATGACACACATGCTAGGCACAATGCGTGGTCATGCTGAGAGGTTTCATGTGACATGATGTAGGGCTTATGTAATGGTGATGACCTTGCAGATGTTGCCATATGTTACAGTGTCACAAGCTCACATTATTAACCTTAGGACATTGTGTCTATGACCTGGTATGGCCTCACATTGCCCAAAGCAGGAATGGCTTAGGCTAATGGAGCTGCCACCATGTTGTACCACAGAGGATCAGTAGATCTCAAATACAGCTGTTAGTGGTGCTTTGTCTAGTCAAGTACAGTTCCTTATGGTCCCAGTAGCACCAGAATGTGACCATATCCAGGAATGAGCCTCCAGATCTTACACATAATCACATTTGTCATATACACACTGAGTTCAAGTTTTGCTAGTCCTGTGAGGCAGCAAACCTCTGACAGCAGACCTGAGGTTGGTGTGAGTACTTGGTGTTGACTCTTGGTCTTAAATACTCATTGTCAGTAGGGTACAAATGCCTCCATTATCAACAATAAGGGCATGTCTGTTGTGTCTATCCCTGGATGTCTATTTTAACATCCTTGTGTGTGCATGCCAATTCTAAACTATTGCCTATACTTAAGATGTTGACAGTGACTATCCCTCAAGTCACCTATTGTGCAGGGTTAAAATGGAGACACTATCTTATATCACAGGTGAACAGAATATGCCGTGGTCAAAGTACCTTAAATATGTCATATGTTTGCAACACTATGGATGCATGTGTCATGTGTTTCTTTGTCCATTGTGTCTGTCTGACACTGCAAGTACTATAGTTTTCACTAACATTTATTGATCCACTCTAGCATCATTTCTGATGTATTTTTTCTTCAATCTTGGATAATTTGATATAGGTACCTAGAACTGGCATCACAAAGGCACATACAAACATTTAGGCTGTTTTTATTGTGTTCTGCATTGGATTGTACCCCTGTCTGTATCCAGGTATCTGAATCACAAATTAAGTAGACCGAGCATATCTTTGTCACCATCCTGGTTTGTCAGTGAACCTCATTGTACTGTTCCTGTGCAGGGGTGATAGTGTTACAAGTGGGTGTCATCAGTCATAGCTGTACTGGGTAATAGCTGTTACCTAGAGTGATAAATAATGTTCTGTTAGGTATTGCCATATTTTAATTACAACTACAACAACTGCTTGATGTTTTGTGTGTTCCCTTTGTATGGATATGCAGTAATCCTCTGCAAGCTGTGTGGAATTTACCCATATTTGAACTACTGATTTAGTCTTCATATTCTCCAATTATCCTAATGTATCCATCAGGCATGTTCACAGAATACCCAGCATATACTTTTTTTATTATGTCATTGGCTCTGCATACTAACAGTTTAATGAGAGTTGACCCTCCTGATATATGTTTTGCTTGCTTAGTGCTGGGAACCTTGATTGCAGTATGGGCACAGTAGGGTACAGTCAGTGCATCTAGGAATTTGGGGAGCTGTGCTATCCTTCTAGAGCTGCAATGCTTATAGATTATGTTGATGGGAACTATATGTGGTTCTCAGCTTGTTTAGACATGATGGTCAGAAATTAGTGCAGGATACAAAATAGAGCAGGAGCAGTCTGTTACACTCTTTTGGCGTCTTCCCTATGGTTCTTTTATGTCTCAGATGCTAGTGACGTGTGATCCTTATCTTGTGCCGTAAGTTGCATTCCATCATATGTAGATCACACATTTGGCACACTGCCTGTTTTAGCTGTCTGTCTAGACAGTACCTACTAGTGGACTCCTGGTCAGAGGACTTACTGAAGAGTGACCTTGTTCAATGTGGGGTCCTTACCCCCTTATGATGCACTCTTCTGCAAGTTGCTGGGTGCTTTCTCTAACCAGCTTTATACCATTTTCAAGAAAATGGGATATTTTCTCTCCTGTATGTTTATACTTTTTGGAATTCTCATCATCTGTATGTTTCACAGTTATGCATATAGAGCAACTGATCAGATTTCTACTCTGCTTTTCTTCATTTCTGTTTCCATCCTTATAGGCATTTGTTTAATCCCAAATGGTCAGTGACCTTTTGTGCACATATGGTAGCATTCTGCTTGGAATTATTTTGGAATCTGGACCTTCGACTGGATTTACTTACTAAGCAGTGCTTTACCAGATGACACCCCTATCCTTCTGTAGCTCTGTTTCATTCATTATTTTTGTGTGTGCATTGTGTCATCCCAAAGCTATAATATTGTGGTGTGTAATTCTAGCTCAATTACTGGCTTGTAAGCATCTCATTCTTGGCTATGAGGATCCTAATGCACATAACAGAAAATGGTAAAAGATGCAAGCTAATGTGTTCCAGTTAAAAGTTGTCATGATGCCCCATTGGAAATGGCTACAATAGAAAATATAATTCTAGTACAGAAGATGAGTACAGATCATTAAATGAAACTGAAGGCTTCAAACATTTAGCTGAAATTGAGTCTTGTTAGGCTACCTAGTCAAAGCACATACAATCACTAAAATCAATGTGCAAGTTACAGTCAAAGATTTATAAATTAAAGCTGAAAAGAAAGTTTTATTAACAAGCTAATATGGAAAATTACTTCAGCAGTAAGACTAAATATTTTGCACCTGAATGAAGCAGATTGTACTGGGTCACTTTAGAATGGCATAAATAGGAACGCTACTTTGAAGATTGTGTCTGCAGCTGATAAAAGACTTAAAGCTAGAATAGGTGAAAATTGTTTGCTATATAACATACATTGGCAACTGAAACTGATACTCTAATGTTAAAGAAAAGATTGTCAGTCATTTTCAACTGAAATATACAAATTAGAAATTCATTAGGTTTAAAAGACTGGTGCAGGAAGTCAGGCAAATGCTTGACATGTATCGGACCAGACTGAAACAGACAATTAAGACTTGCAGGTGCATACCTCTCAACTGCCCATATTTCTGTAGAATGTAAAGATTTTTGCCTCATATTTTTGTTCCATTCCTCATAAAAATATGAGTTTTTCTGGAAAATAATTGAGGATTAAAGTCACTAAACAATGTCAGAAGTTTGAGTTTCAGACTTCAAACCCTTCAGAAAATGCATGCTAATGCAAAAGCTATTATCCTGTCAACTTTCTAAGTTTATAAGAACATTATTTGAAAAAAGTCCCTATTTCTGGATCATTGTTCTCCCCATTATTTTTGGCTTTGTCCAGAATTTTTTTGCTCTCAGAGAGATATGTGCAAATGGTCAACATATTATCACTACTGTGCTTAGCTATATGGCTTATATCTTGCATTGAAAATAACAGTCACCCAGCTTGCAGAATTTAAGGGCACCTTCCATACACCCAAACCATTGGCAGTTCAAGCAGAGCTGACAAAAATCAATGGTTTGGGTGTCAAGTCCTTCAAGGCCTTCTTGCCACCAAAGAACATTCCTCTTGCAGGCTTTTGAGGATTGATGCTTGGCTAATGGTTCTCAGTTGCTGGGTAGATAAGTTCCCTGCAAGAAAGAAAACTTGTGCATTAATATTTTTTATCATCAAAGTTACTTTTTTCTATGAAATTAATTAAATTAAGCTAGTGTTAAAAAGTACTTTATGGACTGTCACATAACTTTCAGTCACTTTTTTTACTGTGGAGTTTGAATTTTTACTTTTGTGGGGAAAAAGTTGTTAAAAAGTTGTTTTATTTTTTCTAATTAAAACTTGTGTAGAATTACTTCTACTGGCTGGTATAACTGTTTAAAGTGCCGTTCACTTTTTTGGTAGAAAAATTACTTTTTTTAATATGCATTGTTTTACTGACAGTAGTGGCCAGTCTTACCTGGGCTCGGACTTCATTTTCAGTTTCACCATTGAAACAATTTATTGGCTCCTTATGTGATGAGAAGAGGTACTGCCAGCACAGCTAGCTGGAATTCTATAAATAATTGTATGTCATTTGTGAATATCAAACTGATTTATACAATATGCTTGTATTACAAATGTATTAGAACTGTATGTCATGCATATGTCAAACTGATTTGTACAGATGTTTGTGTTGAAAATGTATTTGTAAAGTGGTTGTGTTTAAAATGTATCAACAGTAACAGAAATGTACATGCACTATTGTAACTGTTTAAATGTATATGCTTTAACAGAGGAAACTGGAAGACAGGTTAACCTCAGTCCAGCAAACTTTAAATTACTGTATGGGCTGGGCCATCAAGATGCTATTTCACAGGTTTCGATTCAGCCAGAGACACAAAGTCTGTACTAGGAAGCTTTCTGCATTGTCTTTGGGGTGAACTAATTACTACTCTGGAAGAGTGAAGGTATGAAATTGTTTTATGACTTTCAGCACCTGCCACACATCTGAGCAAAAGCCCTTGTGTTTGTATCTTTACAGGCAGGTGTTACCTCCTGCCAACTTCCAGCAATGGGGGGTTGCATGGAAACTAGAAGTAAGATGACCAGAAGTTATGTCATTCTGCAAGCTATCCCAGAAGTAATATCTTAGATATTATTTTGAGAAGTCTCTTAGTGAGACAGAGTATTCTGTTTGGGGCCTGACTAGAGGGATTGCGCACGTATTTCATTTTCCTTGGCCAAGTAAGTTATTAGGGAATAGTATACTTTTCTTAGATTCAGTAAGGAATTTAGTAAAGCTTAGCTTACATATTGTTTTTTCTTTATTTGTCTGAGTCTGTCCTTCAATGTTTTTTAAATATTTCCTGAGATTTTGAACTCTGATGTCACTGTGAATAAATATTTAGTATTGTCTTGTTCTTTTATTTATTATTAAATATATTTAAACCTTTTATTGTTTCTGATCTTTGTAGAGATATTTAAGTTTTGACAATATTTGCATATTTTATTTGGTGACACTGTGTGGGCCACTCCTAATAGCCTTGCTCTTGGTCAAACTGCCATTTGTATTGTATTAATATTACACAGTAAAATTGGACACCCTTTGTTAAGGGTCTTAAAGTAGCTGGCGAGGGGATCTGGTGGCAGTGATAACCACCTTATATTTGGGACAAAAGGAGGCATAGCTAGTAAAACTATGCCAGCCTTTCCTGGTGTGTGTGTGTGTGTGTGTGTGTGTGTGTGTGTAGGCGTGTGCAAATCAAATCTCAAACAGTGTGCATGTCAGCTACTTGGACAGGGACACAAAGCACTGGTTGGACAGAGAGAGTGTTGGAGGACTTGGCTTGGAACCCTGGCTAAGGACTCAACTCTATAGTTGTGGCAGTGGTGAGTCTTCTTGGCAATCTGAATAGAGAGAGAGAAACTAGTCCCCACACTGACTGTGTTCCCCTTTGTGCTCTTAAGGGAAATTGTGCATGATTGTGCTTGATGCAGATAGCTGCATCTGGAAATACTGTGTGTCTACCTCTTATCCTCCCAATAAACGCTCCTCACAGCTGCCAGTGGCAAGGATTGTGCATACTTGATTACTGGCCCATAGGTGGGGAGTCGCACTTTATTTCATCTTTCTTCCAGCAACAAGAGGAGGAAAATTTACAAATAACTTTTGCCCCTTCAGCAGACTACAAATTTGTCTCAGCTAAAAATGGATGATTCTGCTGTGACCATTTCTGGTTCCTCAGACTATTCATGTTTTACCTTGACCCCCTCTGGTGTAATCTGTTCAGCCACCATAGATCAAGGTTTAGACACATTCTCTGTGGCTGTTTGGAGTACCCTTGTTGGCAAAGGAGATCCACTCTTTTCAGTCATACTTTCTCATTCTCTGCCTAGCCTGTCTCCCAAGTTAATGTCCCTGATAGGACTCAGTCTGCTTCTAAAGAAATTCCTGTAAAAAGAAGAAGAAAGTAAAACACGTATCTTCCCGTTTCTGTTACTTTTGACAGGAGTGAATTATTGAGATTTGTTCAGAGTTTAGTTCAGACTGTTGACCCTTCTATCTCTGGTGTAAGAGGAAAAGGAATTCATTTTCTAAAGATTCCCAGTATATAAAACAGGAAAATGATTTTGAGGGTAAAACTTCTGCTTTCTATTATGAGGTAGACAGATTCTGATTATGAGTAGACTGTTTCTTCTGACAGTCCTGTAGAAGAAATGTTCTTTGTTTGAAACCATATCAAGAATGAACTAGGTGTGTGAATGGGAACATAATAATATTTTACTTTCCTTTTAAAAATATGATTTATTGCATCTGAAATCTCCTGAACCCATCACTGTTCCTCATGTCCTTCCAGCATTGAAGGATGTATTTATTATACCCTGTAACTTGTCTGACAAACAGCCTGCTGTTTCTTAGGAAGCAGATAGATTGATAAAGGTCCTCAGAAATATAGACTTTTATTTTGCAATCCTAGATCTGACCATTGATTTCTTTGGTAAATCCTGATGCTGATAAACATGTGGCAAATGGTAATCCCCCCACCACACCCCCCATACAGATGAGAAGGCGTTTGATAGATTTGGGACAGTTATTAGAATTCTGTTCTTAATAGTCAAGCCCATATGTTAAAAATCATTTAAGAATACAAGGAACAGCATTGCTTCCCTTCCTTCTTCTGAGGAAAAATCTTCTAAGAATAACCTTGTTGCATGTGTGTTTCAGGTGACAAACCAGTCTTTGAAATGTGCTTATGATTCGGCTGATGTCTCTTCCAGAGCAGCTGCTACTGGAACTGTTATGCAAAGGTTTGTACACAAAATTTACCTGAGGATGTTAAAGTTGAAATTTTCAACTCTCCTTTACATAGAGAAGTTATGTTGGACCATCTGCTGCTGAAGCTTGAAAAAAAAAAAAAAAAAGACAGGGAAACTGATTGATGGGGTTGCTTAGATGTTTCAGCCCTCCTTCAAGTTTAGAACGGGATTTACACCTTTCTCTGCAGCGTTCAATATAAAGTAACATAAGTAGATACAGCAAGCAGGCATTCTCAAAACAATGGCAAGGGGGGCACTAAAAATAAAAGAGGGCTCCCCGCGCCAGAAACAAGGACAGTCCAACAAGTCTGAATGACTATCTGCAGAGTTATTCCCCTTACTCTTCCCACTCTGGCAAGGCTTTAAATCTTCCCCAAAATCTGGCTGTCCATTTTCCTCTTTGGCAATAGATAATAGATTCATAGGTGTGTACTAGGCTAATGGCCCTGGAACCTTTACAAGACTAGCCCATAGAACTTCCCTGGCATCGTGCTGCCCTATGTTAGTTCCCAGTGCCTCTGTCAAGTAAAGCCCCTGGTGTGACCCCAGGGTGAACTTTCCATTTCCAGTTCACTTATCAAGATTTCTCTTGAAGAGGGCCAGAGAGGTGCTCTGCTTGACATGTATGGGAAATCTATTTCAGAGCATGGGCAGCCTGTGGGTTATGAACCTGTCTCTCCAGCATGTTCTGTTGATTGTGGTAATGAGGTTGAGATCTCTGGAGCATGTGGTGCAGAGGGATTGGGATTTTTTTAGATGTAGCATTTCTAACAGAGCTGGGTCAGACATGGCTTTGTAAGTCAAGCAGAGATCACCTCTTACTAGACGATATGAGACAGAGGTTTTTTGAGTCTGTCCATGTAGGACATGTGTTTAAGGCCTAGGATCCTCTTTGTGAGGTACTTTTGTGGCCTTTCCAGCTGTTGCATGTGTGTAATGAGGTACATGCCAAATGGGGCATTGTACTTGATGATTGGCCTAATGAGGGAAGAGTGGAGAGAGCTGATGACCTCTTTCTTCCTGTATGCAAAACCCTTGATAATGAGATGTGCAACATAGAAAGACTTTCTGACCACAGTGGAAATGTAGTGGTCAAAGGAGAGGTTGCTGTCAATCTGTGTCCCCAGATCTCTTATAACGCCTTCAGTGTTCAATGGGCTCCCATTGATGTGGTAATTAGTGGGAACTGAGTTTTTCCCAAAGTGGATGCTGACGCATTTTTTGGCATTAACTTTAAGGCCTTGGTTTTGACACCAGTCATTGGTCTCAGTGTGGCCTTTCTGTAAGATGTCTATATCACTTGGGGAGTTAAGCCACCCTGTTGGGCCAGTGTATTGGTGCATGATTAGTTTTCCAAGTTGTGGGAGGGGTAGTTGAAGTCACCTAGTATGAGAGTGTTGTGTCGGACCATAATAGTTTCCAGGGTGCTTAGGAATTTGGAGTGAGAGTCTTGGGACATGGTTGGGGTCCTATAGCAGGCTACAACCTGAATTGCTGTCTTACTCAATGTTGTACCTGAAGTGTGTCAGATGTGTTATGCTGGGCTAAACTAGTCTGGAGATGTGCATATCCTTTATGAATATGGAGACACCACCACCTTTGGAGCTTGGGTCCATGTTCTGGGGCCGAAATGTGTGGAATGAGTTCTAGCCTGGTAGCGCAGGGGTGCTTTCTGCTGCTTTAAACCAGGTCTCCATTACAGCACAAATGCTTTGAGCAAGTGCATCCTGAGATTTAAACTTCAAGCATTGAGCAACATGACCCTCAGATTGCCTTAATTTATAGCTGTTACAGTGGTAATTTGATAATTGGAACATCGCTTAAAAAGACACTATAGGGCTGGCAAGAGCCTTAGCCAGTATCTGGAAATCTAGGGGTGACAGATTCAGGCCATCTCTGACAAAGCATCGAGGTCTGTCAATCATGTCATCTCAAGCAGATAGATACTGGATCCCCTTAGAATGACACCAGAAACTTAGCCAATTGTTGAAGTCAATCATTTTCTGCTTGTACTGCGGTATACTTCTGGGGGATGGTAGGATGCTGCTCAGGGCTAGAGTCATACCTTCATGGGCCACATAATCCAAGAGCTCCTCCATGTCTCTTTTCATGTAGTCCAGGGAGGTGCATCTCGGATCATTCACACCCACATGGACAGTGACACTGTCATACTTGTACTTGTTGTGGAGTGACCTGAGTGCATGTGTTGTCGGATTCTGGCACCTGATAGACAGCTGACTGTTACCTTCTCCATATTCAACCTAGTGAGTGGGACATCAGTGTGCCTTGCTATCGAGTCACCTATGATTAGTGTATTGGGCAAGCTGTTTTGACTTAGGGGCTTAGGTTGAGGGACACACTGTGTAGGTGAACTATGTGTCTTGTGGTTTGTGCTGTGCTGTGGTGGTTGAGTGAGTTTCTGCCCTGGAGGTCTCTGATGTTTGGATAGATTTCTTTTGAGATCTTCCGTGAAGGTGGGGTATGTGGCTTGTGTTTTTATGTGAGAGCTGTGATGATGGGTATTCTGGAGGGTTATGTGTTACATATGGTGTGGTGCAGGTGTTGACCTTCTCCTCTTGACCAGCTATTCTGGTCTTGGCTTGAGAGTGCATGGCTTTCATTTTATATATATATATATATATATATATATATATATATATATATATATATATAAAGAGTGCATCTCTTACAAGTCTGAGTGTTGAGAGGTAAGAGGAGAGGTGTAGAACAGGTGTTCTGTGTACATAAGGCAGTTGCTACACTGCCTCAGAATTCCTGAGTTCACGAGGTTAATAGGAGAAAGCACAGAGAACTGACCTTTAGACATGCCAGGAGGGATGGTCATTATTACAAAATACTGGAGCTGTTTCCTTATATAGTCCTTTTACAGGAAAAAATGTCACTCAAGGTGTCCGAGTCTGTACAGAGCACCTCCAAGCACTTAAGGGGAAACTAATACATAGATACTGAAAATTTAAGGATGAATTATTTAGGCAGATATTCTGAAGTTAGAAAGAAGTCAAGCAGTGCTTACTGAAAAATAAAGAATTAGAATAGAAGGTTTAGTTCTATCTCAGACAAATTGGTTCTGCATATGATACATCAGGGATACAAATGGCAGTGGAAATCCAATCCTCCTTTTCAGGTGATTTTTTCCTCATCCACCAGATCAAACTTCTTTCTTCCCTCTTGTAATTCAGCATCTGCTGACTCAGGGAGATAGAAGCTGTACCCCTTTCTCTGATAGAGAAAGACTTTTATTCAATAAAGTTTCTGGAACCGCAGAAAGAAACCTCTTGGAAAACTTAGGTCTTTCTTTCCTAAACCAGTTTGTAAAAGTCACAAAGTTCAAAATGCTGTCCTTTCATAACTCATTGCCTCGGATTCCTCCTTTAAGTTTCTTAGTAACTCTAGATTTAAAGGATGCTTATCAATGCATCTGTATAGCCTTAGATGTTTAACTTTTCTTATGGTTTTCTGTGCTGGATTACCTTTACAGATCTCTGCATTACCCTTTGGGTTATCCACTACTCCAAGGGTATTTATAAATTGTCTAGCTCTCATCATTGCATATTGCAGACTAAAAGATATTCACACTTTTTTCTTATTTAGATGACTTGCTTATTTTTGCAAAATCTTTTTAAAAGTGCCAGAAGTGAGAGATCTCCTTCACAAACTGGGATTCAGGAGAACATCCAAATGTCGTTTGACTTATCACAAAATTCAAAGAGCCTTTTTAACAGAAAAAATATCTATAAATAGATCTTTTCCTGGACTTTTCCACTGAGTCCAAAGCTTCAGCAAGGAAATTTCTCAGAATACTAGGATTTATGGCACCCATGATTCTCTTGATTCCTCTGGCCAGACTCCACATGAGAAAGATTCAGTGCTACCTAAACGTATGGTACATTAACATACTCTGATGTTCCAGATTCCTATATTGGGATTTATAAAACTGAACTGTTTTGGTGAAGCAACCAGTTTTATCTGAATCTGCTTGCTTGGGGTGTGCTGTCTAAATGAGTAAAAGGGTAGGGTCTTTGGAACAAAAAGGACAAACCAAAACATATAAATGCTAAAAGAGATGTTGTCAGCAATAAATGCTCGGTCTCTGGTCAGTTAAAAAACATCAGCAAAGTGATGTGCTACATCAGTAAATTGGGGGGGTAGATCTTACAGTTAATGCATTGCTGTAGTAGACTGGGATACAGCTTGTCAGCACAATCTCACTCTACAGGCATATTACATCCTGTCAAAGCAAAATGTTGTGGATGTTGCACCAGACAGGTCAAGAAGGACCAGACTAGACCATCATGAATAGAAATTGAATTGGGGAAGGTCTTCCTGGAACTCACCTAGTGGTGCAAAACACCTAAGATAGATCTGTTCTCCTCCATTCACAGCAAACAACTGATAAAATTCTGTTCCAGGACTCCTTGCAAGCAGACCTGGAAAATAAAAAAAGTTTAATTTCCTTGGACAAGAATGTTCCTCTATGCTTTTCCACCCTTTCCAATGATGTACATAGTTATTCTGAGGATTCAGAAACACTCTCCAGTCATTAATGTGGTGATTCCCTTCTGCCCCAGGCACAGTAGTTCTTCCTTCTTTTGAAAATGACCAGAGGCAATTACCACAAGCTTCCTCAGACTGAACCTACCCACACAAGATGGGTTGTTTGATACACTACAGTCTGAAGCAGCTTCAACTAACTGGCTGGATAATAGAGTTTTAATACCTTTTAGGCATATATTTTCTAAGTATGTGCAGCAGGTATTAATAGAGGTAAAGAAGCCTGCTACTAGAAAATCACATATTACTAAATGAGAAAAATTTTCTAGTTGGTGCCAAGGCAAAAACCCAGATCTTTTTAAGGGTAGTATTTCTCTGGTTCTTCAATATTTTTGTTTGATTTGTTATCCTTTGGACTTTTTTACTCCTCTATCAAGGTTCATTTGTCAGCCATTTTTGTCCTATCTGCCATTGAATGCCCTTCTTTCAATGTAGTCTTGTGTGAAAATGGTTTTGAAAAGGGTGTTGCATAAGAAGCCTCATAGGAAACAGGTAGCTCCTCCTGGGATCTTAATGTCATGTTAGAATAACTAACTCTTGTTCTATGTGGACCATCTCATCAAGCTGACTTGAGGTTCTTGACTTGGAAATCAGTTTTACTTATTGCTCTGACCTCTGCAAGAAAAGTATCTGAACTGCAAAATCTAATGAGTCAACTTTATTTCAATTTTCACAAAGATAGAATTTCTTTGAGAATTAATCCTTCTTTCATGCCTAAAGTACTATTAGAGCTTACTTTAGTCCAAGCTGTCTCTCTGTGTCTTCTTTCCAAAACCTAGAAATGAGGAAGAAAGGATACTTCATACCTTGTATATCCACATACAATTTGGGTACTATTTTGACAGAACAAAATCTTTCAGCATTATTATATATATATATATATATATATATATATAAATGTGTGTCTGTATATCTTTATCTATATCCATCTTTAGATAGATAGATATAGATGTATATACTAGCTACCCTTGCCTTCATTACTAGAAAGGATCTGAAAATGCTATAAATTGATAAACTGATTAAATAAATAAATCTTGTTAGAGGATGCTTTGCTGAGAAGTAAGGCTTTTATTATTATTCATATGGAGCGCTAGATAAGATATATCCTTGGTAAACAAGGAGTAAGCATGGAATATAACAAAGGCTTTTTTCTGTCAACCTCATGGAATCTTACAGCTTCCTATTATAATTTATTCTCAGTGTGTCACTGGAATATATAGCTTAAACTACAAATCCTCTCCAACATAAATAGGGACGTAATTTAATTAGATGATTCTTTTGTATTTCCTTTATCTTTATTTAGTAACTGTAGTAAAAACTGCATGATGAGAACATTATGGTTGTTAAGGCTGTCAGTCTTTTTTGCAACTCTTCAGCTTTTTTAATGGTTATAGCAGCAGCTGAGTTTGTGACTTTGGTTTTCTTGTAAGAAAGGGAAAGGAGTCTAATTCTCTTCAACCAAAAACTTGTTGCTACAGATTCTCTCCTTTTCTTCACCGCTTTGTTCACCACTTCAGAAGATTTCAAAAGCTTTACCAGTTGTGGCCTTGGTGGAAGGTCAACTGATTGAAACAATCTGTGTAATGAGCTCTAGTTCATTTTACAAAACCTCCTTTGTGTGCTTGTTGTTGGACAAGAATATATTGCTCTGACCAGCATGTATGAATTGTGATTAGGTGGCTGTTGACATTTTCCAAAATTATTGGCAGAGCCTGAAAAACTCAGAACCTATGCAGGAAAAATGAAATGTTATAAAGTTTACTTTTATAAACAGAAGAAATCACAGCATTAAAATAGTGAGCAAGTATTTATGCATCCTTTACCCCTTATCAGACATATTTAAAAAGTAACACATTCTGTTTGAGAATTTCATACTCATATATATATATATATATATATATATATATATGTGTGTGTGTATGTACATATGTACATTTAAGTGTATATTTAGTATACTGTATACATAATATTATATAAATGTATACTTGTGTGTGAGTGTGTGTATATATATATATATATATATATTTTATTTATTTTTTATTTATTTTACATTTGTTAACCTGGAAAGTCCGACTGGATACATGTCCATTTTCAGCGGAGACCCGGGGAGAAAAGCTCCAAATATTCATAAACAAGTGTAATTACAGTGAAATTTTTATTTTGTATTTTAACAACATAAATATTTGCTTAATGCTATATGCACACAATTACATATTTTCCTGAAGTACAGACAGGAAATGGATGGAAGTTAATATGTAAGGAGGAAATAGTTGGAGATTACATCTGAGAAGGGGAAACATTTAGCCTTAAGGTGGTTGAGGAGGAGATAGTTAGAGATTATATCTGAAAAGGGGAAACACATAGCCTTAAGGTGGCTAACATACATGCTGTCAACCTTATTTCAAATCTTACCAGCAGGTGAGAGACAAATTAATTCTGACCATTTTAAGGATCAGAGTTTTATACTTGTAGCTAGGTTCTCATATATAGTTTCTGTTTGAGTGGGGTTAGTCAGGGTTTGTGCATGGACAAATCCAGTGCATTT